>NC_142703.1:5285452-5585452 GCF_029339155.1 Prunus mume | reverse complement strand
GCATTATTTGCTTCATTTTTTCAAACACGATTGGAGACTATCCACTTTAATTTGACTTTTGTTTTCCTTTTTCTGTAAGTTTTGTTCTAATTAATGCCTTCGATATAACCGCAAGAAGTAGATGCTAAAGTCTCTTATGAATCTGTAACCGAAACAAAGTCTTCTTATGCTCACCATCCATGAAGATATATTGTATGTGTGTGTGTATATATATATATATTTATTTATTTATTTAACAGAGTCCAACTGCGTTTTTGGAGGGAGGGTAAATTGACCAACTATCTCATAAAAGTTCGTTGCTAGCTAGAGTTGGTTAAGTCTTTTCACATCTTGCATTAAATTCAACAAACTGGTCATTCAGAGAGAGAGAGAAAGAGAGAGGAGAGAGAGCATGTGATAACTATGAATTTAAATAAATAAAAAACAATCCCGTAATTTGTAAGGAACTTATAACTCAAATAGTTAAAAGTATTTATCTATACATCCGATTTCTCTTATATCAAAAAATAGAACTGTGATTGTCAAAGAAAAGTCTTGAGGTCAAAGGTTGTGCACTTAGTATTAGAAATATTTGGATTTTGGTGAGGGAAATTCAAAGAGTTTGTTTGGTTAAAACTTAAAGAAATTGGGGGGGGTCCCTGCTGGCTTTTCCACTTTTCACTCACTGATGTTCTGTTAGCAGCTTCTGCGTAAGTTTCAGTGTCGGCAGGTTATCAAAATGATCACATATGGGAGGTAGGCTCACCTGCAATTGTTATAATTAAACATTACATATATCAAGTGCTGCCAGTCGTGCAATGCAGGGCCATTTGCATGTAATTCACTTGATTTTACTGTTTCAATTCATTATGCATGCATGCTTCAAAAACAAAAAACAAAAAAAGACCATGCAAGTGAAAAACAATGCATGTGATTCGTATTCTTTTGATCCCCGAATTTCATTTTTAAATTTCAAGTGGCCTCCTTTAATGGAACTGCTACAACTTTCCATTGGCCTCGAAGATCATCTACCGTGCCTGTTTTGGGAGAAGAGTAGGGCCATTTTTCATGCAAACATAGTACAATTTGGGTTCGCCAGAGGAGGAGGGACTACTTGATCCCGAAACACCAAGGGGAAGCTTACCTACACTAGCAGACCTAGAAATTTTTTAACGGAGGTGCAATTTTAGTCAGGATTTAAAAAAAAAAAATTAAGTGCGTTGTGCTGTAGCGCAGTGCAGCAACATATTGAATTCGTTTAGACTTTTCATCAAACATCTAGAGTGCACCTCCTGGGTTGAGCAAAGGTGCAATATGCAACACCTACAATGGCTTTTCCAGCAAGAGAATGTGTAGCTGCACCTCTTTGCGCCTTAATAGGTTCGTCACTGCTTACCTAGATTTATTATGATTAGATTTCTCAATGAGTGAAATGATTTGTGTCGTGTAACCCCTTATTTTTGTAGGTTTCCTTTATATTTAGAATTTTCCACTCAACTTAACGGGTCATGTTCGGATTGAGTTATACGGACCCGCAAAACAAGATCACTTTGCCAAGTCTACCGAGGAATAAAACTTAAATGTGTATGTAAGTACGTCTCTCCTCACGTGATGGGCATAAACCCATTGCTTGGAATCAAGGTCTTAAATATCGATAGTTTCGGAAATATCGGTGGTTCAAAAACAAGGAAATATCGATGGAAATATAGGGAAAATATCGATATCGATAAAAATTGGATAAAAACCACGGAAATTGTGATAAATACATGGAAATTTTTAATGAAACTTTAGAAGAAGTTTATTAAGTCAATCATCTATTATTTTGACACAAAAAATTGGAAGGAAATGCATTGCATAGTGGGTTTGAGTTATTTAAGTTGATTATATTGCGTGCTGGCAAACTCTATGACTTAGAAAATATGGAGTAATTAACGAAGAGAATTAAACACCCCATAGTAATTTATTTATCATTTTTTAGTACAATATTTTACACTTTATAAATTGCATGGTAAGATACATGTGTAACCTTATTTCACATTATTCATTGGACATGGTACACGTTCTTATATTTATTATTTATCAAAAATTGAAAAATAACTAAACCAACTTGACTTTTCATGAAAATTAGGCACTTTACCATATTTAAAAAATAATAGTGAAGATTGAAAATTAACTAAGAACATAAATAAATTTATCAAAGAAAGAATTAAGTAGTAAACAAAGAAAATAATTATAGAGATTTAAGTAATTAAGCAACAATTTGAAGGGGAATTTAGTAATGTAAGTACTTATAATGAATAATAAAATAATAAATAACATTAAATGGATTAAATAGAAAAGAAATAAATTATATTAAGTAATTAAGTAACTGATCAACAATATAAAACAATAAGTAATTATGTTAATTTCTATTTTGAGAAACAGCTCGCATGTATTATAAATACATATTCCATAGCTTATTATCACAAAGTGATGACTGGCGTGGTGGTTAAGTGGCTGCAAAAATTCAGAGTTGGGAGGGGTTCAAACCCTACTCTGTGCGCTGAGTTTGAGTTGTTTAATTTTTGAAAGTCCAAGTCGCGATATTATGACCATTTAAAGTTGCGAATTGAACGAAAATATCTTACCCGAAATATCGGCAAAATTATCGATTTTGCGTATGCTTGGAATCAACTAAATATATAATTTAGGAGAACAAATGAAAGTACAATACGTTCTGGGCATTCTCACCACAAACTTTACATTGAACGCATCAACAATCAGTTTGAATTACCTATAACAATAATTAATTAGGTTACCCACTAACCAGTAGTAGTCTTGTCAATTGACATCGTCACTAAGGTTTATTAACTATTTGAGTATAAAGAGGCAATCGAAACCTAGCGGTTAAATTCACAAGAAAGAACAATTAAGGGGCAGCAAGTTTGGAAGCGAGAAGTGGAACTTTCTTTTGCTCAGATCGTCTCATAAATGAAGATTTTATATACACTACAATACAACACGTGTATAAAGGGTAAATACCCATAAATTAAATGGAAGTGGGAAAATCAATTTAAAAAGAAAAAATGGGAGACAGTGGGAAGGGATGAAGGGTGATAACAAAAAAAAAAAAAAAAAAAGGCAAAAAGAGGCGTTTGCATCCCTTCATACCCCACCCTTTCTTGCTTCCCTCAACACCATCACAGTAATTGATACAAAATGAGTGTTAATGACTTTCCCTCCTGCCCTCCATGCTAAGATTGTTGAGATGCAGGTGAGAGAGCTCCGTCTGATCTACGTGCAGCTGAGCCAGAAACTGAAGATTTGTCTGACCCACGGACATTGTACTTCTCGTACACTTTCTCACGATTCTCGGACCACCAAATCTCTGCTTGGTGCTCTCCAAATCTTCTTCGGCTGCAAATGAACGTATATTATCAGATTTTATTCTGCTGGATAGCTTTTGATACATAACACCACAGTTATGAACTGAGTATGCGGCAGAAGGATTGGTAAGAGGGTTCAGGTTCATACCATGCTATGGGCAATATGAAAATCATGATCATATGAAAATAAAAATTAAATCAAATAAACTGATCAAAAGAGCATGGCTGTCTATCTGCTTACGAGCCATATTGCATTAAGAAAATAGCATAACCAAGGAGTACCTGAAGCGCACTCGTTTGAGATCTCTAGTTCCATCCCGCAGAGCCACAAGAGTTATATAAACACCAGGCTCATATTGTTCAATCCATTCTGCCTCAACTGTATTACCATTAGCAGCTGATGGAGAATTCCTGGATCTTGTATCATTCTCCCCATCTTGGAAAGGTCCGGATTCCTTGCCATCAACAGTGCCTGACACACTACCACTAACTGCCTGAAATGCTCCACCATTGGGTAGTTTATCTAGGGGATTTACCATCCCATTGGAAGTCAGAAGCTCCCGATTCTGTTGCAGGTTAGTTTCATTCGTTCCAACTGGATCCTTGAGTGAATGAGTCGGGCCTGGACTTCCATTTGTTGTAGCAGAGTCGATTCCCAAGGAGGAAATCAAGTAAGAACTGCTGATCGAATTTGATCTTGAATGCTGCTCTCCATTAGCATCTGGATAGTGAATGCCATTTGGCTCCAAACCATTTGGCAGCCTTTCCGCCAAATCCTTGAGCTGAAATATTGTAAACGATGATGATCACTATGGCAGTTCAACGTAAAACAAAATTCAACCAAAAAAGTAGAGGTAGTCAGCTACCTAACTCAATAGTAATGAATTTCGTCCAAAAAAAACTCACACCTTCTAACAGAGTTGGAAGATTGGGAAACTGACAAAAAGGAATTTAAAACTCGTACTATTGGCCACTAATTGTTAAAGCCTTTATGGAAATTTAAGATAAACTATGGGTACAAAATTCATGTACTATTCTACTTTCGATGAAGTGTATTACATTAAATTCAATATTATAATGGGACAGCTAAATGTAAGTTTTACTAGATATCAGACATAAAAGTTGAAGATCGTGAATAAATTAAGGAAATGAAAGCATATAGCTGAACTAATGACCTGTGCGGTTAGAGCCTTTATAACTTCTTTTGCAGCTTTACATTTCGCAGCTTCCTCTGCAGCCAATGCCATAGCTTCTTGTGCTTTCTTTGATGAACTCTGAAGCTCTAATTCCTGAAGCTCACACTTCTTTTTAAGGCTATCAACCTTACCACAATGTTTTATAATAAATTGTTAAAATATGATATTACAAATACTCAAATATGAAAGCCGACACCCTGATTATGAGGTATATAAAAAATAGCAATAAAATCCAGACAAGTATGAATTATGTACCTGTGAGCGTAACTTTAGCACTTCCTGATTCAAAAGTTCATTTGTTTTCTTTAAACTATCAGCAATACTTTTTGAGAATGAAAGTCCTGATGTTGTAGGAACTGGAGTTGCGAAACGAGGAGGGCTTGGTCTCCTCGAGAATGGTGATACAGACCTCGAACTTACTCCAGATGGTGTAAGAACTTGTTTGGGAACTGTTCGCCGCAGATCAACAGCAGTTGACATAACAACATCCTTTAATTGCAACAATGAAGGTGCTTGAGCGGAGCGGACAAGGGAAAATGTTTCAGCTTTCTTTCCTTGCTTGGCAGCTTTAGTATCCAATTGTTTTATCAAATCCATGTTAGAAGGTACAGAAGACTTGTATAATCTTATGTCAGCCTTATCCAACCTGTCCTTGTTCTCACCTGACAAGCGAGGTATAGAGTTCCTTCTGTTATTACCACCAATATCTGACACCTTATTCAATTTCACATAACAAGTATCACACACTCGATATGGTTTTCCAGGATTAGGAGCTAGTGCTGCTCTTGTTGCTTTTCTTGAACTGCATGAGTGGCAGTGCACAAGTCCACAATTATAGCAATTGTGCCTTTTCCTTGTGAATCCAAAAGCCTGTCTACAAGAAGAGCACTGTGACTGCTCAGCACCAGATACCCATTTGTGAAGACAAATAGCTGCTGTATAGTTTGAACCACAACCAATATATTTCACATGTCTATCCTTTAAAGCTTCAACCAAAGTTGGTGTTTTCCGATCTTCAACATCTCCATGGCCCAACCTCCCATTAGCCCCCTTTCCCCATGTATAAACTTCATTCCTGGATGTTAATACTGCTACATGATAAGCACCACAAGCAATTTCTTCAATACAATCTCCAGAGAGCTTGTCTTCTACCAAGCAAGGTAGCTTTCCATCTGAATTGGGATTTCCAAGCTGACCATAAACAGTACTGCCCATTGTAAAAACATGTCCTGATGTCGTCAAGCCAACAGTTAAACTGTGCCCGCAAGCAATTTTGTGAAAATTGTAATCAATAAGAGCTGGAACACAAGTTGGTTTAAGCCGGGCTTCCTTGTCTCCATGTCCAAGACGATTTTTATCTCCATCACCCCAAGTAAACAATTTACCTGATGAAATACTTGCACTAGATTGTGTTGCAATAACCTCCACAACAGCAGCAGTATGCCACACCCCACATGCAACAGAAATTGTCCTCAACCCTGATAGGGATTCTACTTCTCTCGGATATGCAACATTTTCTCTGTCTCCATGACCTAAGACACCAAATGTGCCATCGCCAAATGTGAAGAGTTTCCCTGTTGATGTTACCAGGGCCGTATGCCATGGACCACAAGTTACAGAGGCAACTTGGAGTCCCTCAAGAGGACCAGAAATTCTCTTTGGTATCCAATGGCTGACATCAGTGCCATGACCAAGAAGCCCAGCATTATGCGTACCATCTCCCCACGTATAAAGTTCCCCAGCCATTGTAACAGCACAAGTGTGAAATTGTCCGCATGCCGCAAAATCAACACTAGTAGCTGCCAGCGATTCAACTAGACGAGGTTGAACAACATCCTTCCCAGCACCATGCCCAAGTCGTCCTCCAGATTCTTCACCCCATGTAAACACTTCACCTTGTCTCGTGACCAGGGCTGCATGCTTGACCCCACAGGCTATATGGTGTACATCCAAAACAACATTGGACTCTAATGGCCTAGGCACAAGCACATCTGATCTTGGGCTCAAATAATTTGTATTTTTATCAGCCCCAACCTTGACAACGCTATCACAAATATCCTCACCCCATACATATACATCGCCTAGAGCTTCACAGTCATCCGGCGCAGAACCATGACTTGAAGTGCTGGGAGCACTTGAAACACTAACTCGAAATGCATCTGAACCAGATCCTTTTACTTGCATATTTATCTGGTCTGATGCAGCATGTGACCTCTCAGAAACTGGAGAATTTTCAGGTGGAAATCTCTTTGGCGAGATATTTGGTTTGAAACTGACAGAGATCTCTGGAGAGCCACTATCTCGTGGTCCACTAACAGAACTATCACTAGGGCTATTTGATGTCAAGTCCTTGCCATCCTGAAATTAATTTACCCAAAGACTTGATAAGCAGGCAGCAGTTCAACAGGTACACTTTATACATATCTAAATGTAAGAGAAACTTTCATAAATCCAAATATTTGTGTATGTACTTGTGTGCCAGTGACGACTCATTTCTGCATATTCTACAATAATACAGTATAAACTAAACCATAAAGAAGTTGGGGATGACTCATTAGCCATTAATGTAATAAAAGAACTAGACTTTTAGAAATAAATAAAAAACGAAAACGAAAAATTACAAAGGAAAAGAACTATATATACACAATAAGTTCACCCAGGCAGAAATTTGATATAAAAACTATTCTGAGGCATCATGTTTCAGCATTTCAACTTTAGCTTAAAAGCTTCAAATGCACATGATAATGCACATATAACGCAGGTCACTGCAAGACACAATATAAATTTAACAAGGAAAAGGTCTCTAAGTAGGCATACTTACATCAAGGTAGAGGCCTCCATCACTCCATCCATCAATTTTGGAACGCCCACCTCTACCAGAGGATATTAATGCTTTGAGGCCTGCAATCCACACTTCTGCCTCAACTTTGTCCTTGCAAATCTGAAAGGCAATAATAACAGATTGTCATTTATAATATTATTATAAAAATAAGAATTAGAAACAATGTAATTACAGATAGAATTTAAACTTCCACCACTAACCAGATCAAGAGATCGCTTTCCGTTATTATATATAAGGGAAAAAGATAAATAGTCCTTTTCAGGACGCAGATATCGTTGAAAGACGGCCTGTAGTAAATATGGGGACCATATGAAATTAGAATAAGTACAGCTACAAGACTTCAACCTTACAGTGATATCAAACCAAACATACATATATCAAAGTAATATCGAATATCTTACAGTTCTTTGTCCAGGAACGATTCTTGAGACAGAAGCTAACTTCAAACTTCTTTCACCACTACTTGAAATCCAGATCAAAGATGATTCGTCCTGCAGTTATTAAATGAAGCAGTAAGTAGAAAATGGAAGGCATTTAAGAAGCATAAAGATTTATGAATCAAATTATAATAGATATAACCACAAGACAGAACCATAGATAGCCAACAAAAAGCAGTCTCGTTAGCAGTATTTTCCATCGCATATGCCAAAAGACATAGCAGCATACATATCCAGCAACTTAGCTGCACAACTAATGTCAACTGACATTAAACATGATCAAGTCCTTACAATGTGCAAAATTTCAGTCTATCAAAACTCCATAAATCCATTACTGATACCTTTCCTTCGAACTATAGACCATGTTTTTCCCTGACTGACCTGAAACCACACTACAATTAAATTCCCAAAAATCTAATCATTGCCCTAGACTGTGGGAACTGCCTACTGTATCCTCTCAGTTCCAATCTTCTACAAAAGAACCTTAATGTTTTTCTTCAAATTTTGTGTAACATTGCAACATAAAACTTGATATTTTTAAGAGATATATTGCACAATTCTGTACAAATTTCCATCAAACCCTGCTATACTTCTGATTAATCAATGAAAACTTATTCTTCACTTCATCCTTTTATAAGTGCATACATTGTGTTTTACTGTCTGTTTCTATGCAGGAAACGTGGAATAAATTTTTTACTTCAACCTTTGTAATTGCACACATCATGTTTTATTCCTAGCATGCAGTAGACGAAGTACCAATATCTTACAATTTTAAATAAACTTTAAAAAATCTTAATAGAGAAGCTTTAGATACAAACTTACAGTAGAAAGTCTAAATGGACAAAACTTAGGCTTTCCCTTACGACCATATTTCAGTAGTTGAGCACCCTTCTTCAAAGCAATTATTGCCTGCAAATCGTTTAAGGATCATTGGAAACAATGAGAAAGATAACAACAGCAGATAAACTCTTGATGCAATAAACACAGGACCACAAGAACCCACACAAGAAAGTAGTATCATTCATGCTGGAATAATGAGTTCTTCTCACAACCAAAATCAAATTTCACTCTAATCATAATGTTACATTAAACTTGGTACCACATATAGTAACGACTTTGTAACTTTCAACCACAAGCACAGCAATTTAGTTCCCTCTCAGTTACAACCTTCCAAGATACATTCTAGGTCTTTATTGCCTCCCGTCTGGCAACTAAGAGAATTAATCTCTAACTCCAAACTTCTACAATATTTTGAATCTGCTAAAATTACAATCGATTCTGTTCCAAATTGGGCAGCAGGTTTTACACCCTGAAGAAAAAGTGAAATGTGGTTGCACGTAATGCCATTGCCATTAGATCACCCTGTGGCAATAATGACTAGCCACTTATCCATTGAAGATGTCAGTACTGTACACATGTCCTTGGACCAAACCCAGATGTTAATCTGGATTATAAATGTGCTTGGAGAAAATAAAAATAAAGAATTTAAATCTCAAGGTCTGTTTGGTCCTTTACAAACACCCGTTATTGCATCACTATGCAAGAAAAGATGAACCCAGAACCTCATAAATCAAAACCTTACAAGATATGTTCCCAAAAACATTTCTACAAAGCCGTTCTCCGAGTACGAAATCAAAAGCCTCTCACATTTTTCACATACATGTGAGGAAGGCTGTTACCAAAAAAATATAACATAAATATGGCTAAAAATAAAGAATTCTCCACCCAATTTCCACCTTTTACATGTAAAAGAAGAGGCAAAAACAACTCTTCTGATTTTAAAGTAACAAAACAGGCACAAAACAAGTTAAGGATCTTTTAATTTTCTCTCCTTTTATTTACATTTGCACAGGTTCACAAGGGCTCTCTTCAAATTAACACGTACTAAAATTTTGATGAAGAAAATTTAGAGAGAAAGAGACCTGGTCGATGTCACGGTTGGCATTCCCGGAGCTAACAAGATCTGCCATTCCATGTGAGAGAAATTACTGTAACGCCACCACCCTCTCCGATCCCTCGGCGGAGCTCCGTTCATCATCTACCTTCCAACTTTCTCTCGCTCTCGCTCTCGCGCGTCCGTACAATACCATTAACGGCCACGTCACCACCACCACCACCACCACCTCTGCTCAGCTCTCTCTCTATCTCTCTTTACACTAAGCCTCGTAGATCTGCTGAAACCCAAAGACCTCCATTTCTGAGCTTTGACTCCAAGCAAAGAAGAAGCTGAGCTCGAAGCCGTGGACCGTGGAGAGCTGGTTATGGAAAGACTGAGGGCGAAAGAAGGCGGCTTTGAAGAGGAATACGGGGGTTCAGAGAGGAATTTAGAAGGTGAGAAAAAGAAGAGACGAAACGGTGTCGGAGAAGGGAACGGGAAGGAAGAGAACCGGACGGAGGAGGGAACAGAGGAGAGAGAAAAATCCCTGGAAAGAGAAAGAATTTAGGGGGTGGGGTGTCCGAGTCTGTAAAAAGTACTAGTCAAAGCTGTGGAAAATTGAATACCGATAAATTAAATCAAAATTCCCTTTTTTGTTTCTTTTTCTTTCCTTACGGATTTTCTCCTTCTTTCAATAATTTTCCCAAATTCATATGTAGAATTTTATTCAAGTATTATTTTGTTTCCCGTCTTTTAAAGACATACAAATACAATCTCAGTCTTCAATGTCTGCAAATGAGAACTAACTAGTTGAGAAGATACAAGTCCAAGATGGAAAGTCCACCCAAAGTTTTTCATTTATAAAAAACAACCATAAAAATAAGAAACTGTTATTAGCACTCTAAAATTATAGGTGCATTCTTAAAATAAAAAAATATAAAAACAAAATTTCATCTTTTTTTTATTTTATATATAAGCGATATTCTTACTCGCGTGCAAAGTGGAGAGCAAATTCGCTCTAACCAACTTAGCTAAACTCATATTTACAATTTCATCATTTTAAAACATGCTGAATGAGAAATGCCAACAACAATTCTGTAAACAAAATCTACTTGATTATTAATTTGATTTAATATCAATCCTAAAACATCTCCAATAGCTTCTTCAACAATTTGGAATACTCAAATAGATGAGCCACATCATAAAAAATCTCTTCGACAACCTTATCAAACTCAGGATATTTCGTAAGTAACATAATCAGTCATCATGCATAATATGCAATCTTAGTCACACAACGCCACTATGTGATATTTCCAAGATGGTCCCTTTTTGAGACTTTATTATATGGGAGTGATGTATCAATTATTGCTACTAAGTTATTTTTCATTGATGCATGTTTGGTTTTTGCCTTAGATGCATGTTTATATCTCATTAGTAATAACTAACTATATGGAAGCAGTTAATATTCTTAACATTTTTTAACAAGTGTTTGGTATGAAAAGAACTCGTAGCTCAAATGAATAGTGTTATGAGGTCCTAGAGTGTACAATGCAGGTTTTAGTCCTAGAGTGTATAATGCAGTCACATACCATCTTACTCATCTTGCTCTCCCAAACCGAGTATTTTCTCACAATAAGAAGAATGTATTGGGTAACTGTCAATTTTATTTGTGATAATTTTACAATACCTTTTGATTATTTTGAAAAATGTTCTCGATGTCGCTATCAAAAGAAAAAACAAAACAAAACCTTACAAAAGAGAAAGTTTGCAATTGTTCGGACACATTTTTAGGACTACGAAAAAACATTTCAAAAATATACCCATAGAACCCAAAAACTCAACAAAGAAATTTAAATATATATATATATATAATCATAGACAATCACATCACTTGTTTATTCCCGATTTTTCTCACGGGATCCTCATTTACATTTTCAAAAGATACATTAGAGTAATACAAAAGAAAAAAGACATTAGATTGTGAGCTAAGTGTAAAAAGCTAGTTAATTATCCTAAAATTTAAAAAGCTAGTTAAAATGTGTGTTAAAAAAAAAATCAATTGAAGAGAGTAGCTTGATTTAAATTTGTACTAAAGTTTAGAAATAAAAGTACAAATTACTTGTGGTGTTAAGTTTGAAACCGCTGAAAGAATAGCAGAATGACAATAATAGACTTCATGGCGAGTTACGTGGCGAACAAATGGCGAAATTGTCCATTGATTTTACACTGAAGCGATGTTGGAAAGGGTAGGGATGGAAATGCAGAGGAAGAAGCTCTACCTTCCTTTTGGATGAGGAAAAATAACTAGGAATTTAGCTAAAAGTTAAGAATTTAAGAGGATAATGGACAATTCATTTGTTTAACAACTTAAAACCAAAATTTATTAAATGATGAACGGAAAAAATTGTGGAAATTGGGGCATCAAATTCCCGAGTTTAATTTCCACCAAAATATGTGTCAGTTCACAATTTTCGTAGTGCCATTTACAAAATTCGACATACATAAATCCAAATGATGAAATCTTCCATTGCCAGAAATTAAAATGATGGAAATCTAAATTCCATCATTTTAGAATTCTATGTAATTTTCAATTCCTTCATCCAAATAGAGGATTAGAGAGATTTGAGGTCGTTTATAACGCAAAAGCACCAGATTTTGAACCCAAACGAGGAGAATGTATGAGTTCGTGAATATCCCAATATTGCACCAATTAATGTACCACAAACCACCAGCAACTTAAAAAACTTGTATATATATATATATATATATATCTCTCTCTCTCTCTCATTTTTACAACAACAATGTTTCATATATATGTGCACGAAGATCATTGATTTTGTAGAAGAAACTACATTGGTGACATGAATTATATAAATATATAGTTTTTTTTATACTTGTTTGCTGATATAAATATAAAGTTCAATGCATGTTTTATGTATATCATTACATGTATCTTAATTATTCTTATTTTTCTTTCTAATTTTTAATATAGTGGTATTTTTCTTTCCAATATTTAAAGAGGTCTTACATTCTAATTCGAAATTCCCCATTCCCTAATTGATTAATGACATGTTTATTAATCCGTAATTGGATTAGGAGGAATTGAATTGAGGAGGAGTTGGATTGAGAAGAATTAGATTCTGGATTCCTATTAAAGTTGTTTACTAAACCATATAGATTGAAAGAAGTTAGATTCCAGATTCATATTGAAGTTGTTTACTGGGGCCCCATTTGGGTTTTTTTTTTTTGCCAAAAACCTGCTTCACTTTAAAGTTAAGCAGTTTAAGGTGTTTGGTAAAAATAAAATATCCCAATTATTTTAAAAGTAGTGGCCTTTTGACTACAGCTTTTAAAAGCAGGTTTTAGGTTGCTTTTCAAAGCTGCTTTCAAAAGAAGCAAAAATGAACTTTTAATGGATTTTTTTAATTCCCAAAATATCATCATTCATTTTAAAAAATGACACCACCTCCACTTCCACATCCAACTCCACCACTTGCACCACTACATTCACTACCTCCTCCACCACCACCACATCCTTCTCTTCCTCATCCTCTGCCACCACCACCACAACCACCACCTCCTCCACCACCTTCACCACCACCTCCTCCACCTACACCACCACCTCCTCTACCTTCACCACCACTATCACAACCATCACTAACACCACCACCACCACCACCACCACAACCACCACAACCACTTCCTCCTCCAAAACCTCCACATCAACTACCACCTCCACAACCAACACCACAACCACCATCATGCTGCCACTACCACCACCACCAGCAGCTCCATAATCGCCATCCCCACCACTTCCACAATCACCAACTCCACCTTCATCACCACCACTACCTCCACTCCATCACTACCACTACCACTGCATGATTAGTACATAACACTTTTAACATTATGTCTATTTTAGTCATTATTCACAGTTACAACAATTTTATATTAAAATTTACCAAACGGTTTTGACACTGCTTTTTGTACTACCAACACTTTAAAAATATTGTTTACCAAATATGGAGCTGCTTTACTTTATAGCTAATTATTTTCAAAGCACAGCAGAAGCAACTTTTTTTAAAAGTGGCAGCAATGCCAAATTGGGCCTAAATCATATGAAATTAGGATAGGAGTTGTGCTAATTACTAAAATTTCCTCTTTGTTAGGTTAAAGTATATAACAAATTTGGAATTTTAAAAAATTGTGTGATGATATAATGGGTAAAAAAGATGAATTCATAATGGGTTAGTTCTCCATGAATTAGAATACCACTTCCCACCCAAGAATTGAATTCCTCCAAAATCAGGAATTCAATTCCTAATTTTTAGTGGACCCCACTTACTTTTCAATTCCTTGATGTGAAGAAAACGCAGGAATCCTTCATAAGTGAAATTCAATTTCTGATAAAAATTCCAATTCCTAATTATTAAACACACCATAAAGGAAACTGACGTATATTTTTGTCTACTTAATTTGAGTCATTTTTCATTTTGGTATGCACCATTTCAATTTTGACAATTTCAAACATGTACTTTTGTTTGGTATGTAATCTAGACCAAATTATAAATTCCGTCAAATTAATTGATGGAATTCTATGTGGCAACATGCAACTACTTTTTGTCTCTCCACAATTTTTGCAATTAATTTAAAACGCAGTAATTTCCACATGTAGGACTTAATTGTTGCCTAAACAAAACTACATGACTAAAATTGCCAACATTAAAAATGACAATGACCAAAGTATAAAAAAAGATCAAACTATGAAGATTAAAATTATAATTGTCCAGACTTTTTTATTTTAATTGAAAACTAGATTTTTTTCTTCTTATAATTAAAAAAATTAGAGTTTTTCTTTTTCTCTTCCTTTTGTTTTTCCCCTTTGAATCATCGAAAATTGATAGTCCAACTTCCTTTCCTTACAAAGGATAAGAGTATCTACAATGGATTCCTCAAACCACCTATCTAGACAAATTTAAGGGAGGAATTGGAAAAATACAACTCCAACTATGCTTCATACCTACCTTCTAAAATAGGGAGACATTTAGGAGAGAGAGAGAGGACTCCTAGTGACTCCCTATAATTTAATGTTGCTGTACTTAATGAGTATTTCAAATCTTTAATTAATGCTAACTATTTTTTATATATTTTTTTTAATAGAGATAGACCAATTAAAAAAGAGTTATAACATTTATGACTATTTAAACTAGAGAGCATGATTGAAGTTTAAATTTTATAGAGAGTTCCTAAAATAACTTTTATACGTTTTTACCTAAAATATAACTTAAAATTTGAAGGATCCCGAGCCTCTGCATTTATACGCATCTAAGATAATATTAACCACTCGATTAATCTAACGAATTTTAATTAGTCCACACTAATATAATTGTATTATACATAAACTCCCGCGTTGCACCTTATCTTATCACGTTTTCCATCTTATTGCATCAATGCCTATGCTTTCACGTTTGTTTGTTTGGATTCATTAATATTTTCTTCCAACAAAAAGAAAAAAAGAATTGATATCTCTTTGTTTTCTATGTTCTTAGTATTTAAGCAGAATCCATGATGGAAGGTTACACTCTTCCAGTGTAGAATCCAATATAAACCGACTTCATATTGATTTAATAATTTGATTTGTTTAAAATATTCAAGTGATCTAGAGATTGCATTACATGGGTAATTGCTCAGGATTAAAAGCAATTTTGATTATTAATTCACACCCATGTAATGCAATCTCTAATTATAATTATGATTGTGTGAGTCATTTTATCCGCATATGTGTGTGCTTTGATGTTACTTTACCACTTCTTCGACGCACCATGGTCACTTTCCCGGAAGTTGGGGAAAAGATGGTGGAATCCAAATATGAGTATCTCCCTCATTACTATTTTACCTGTGAGCGCTTGGGTCATCCCACTCAAGCATGCATCAAACAATATGAAGCTGCATATTGACCTCTTACCCCGCAGTTGCGTGGACATCTGACTTCTATTTTTGCTTATTTGGAATGCAGTACCAACCTTTTGATAGTTCACGAACTTCACGACATGTGTGACACTCTTTCCTATCTTGAGATCTGTCTCATGTGGCTTCTTAAAAAGGATTTAATGAGGCTACTGGTAGAGTGTCGATCTTTGTGTGCCATTTGGCTTATAAATGAAATCTTCTTCTCCTTAAAAAAAAAAAAAAAAAAAGAAAAGAAACCCCTGAAAAACAATTATGATTAATTATAGTTTCCTTTTGTAATTTCAATAAAGTCAGCCAAAAAAATATTGTAACTAAGTGAAGCAATAGAAATAGTGAGACAAAGATGCAGTTGGTTCTAGGTGGTTATTAACACTTTCATGTAATGAGGATAATAGTTTTTCTTATCTTCAATCAATAACACAATGATATTTGAGATAATTTTTTTACATGTCATAATGTTATTGATCGAGAATAGTAGAACAATGTTATCTCTATTGCAAGTAAGTTTTTCTACATAAAATGAAATGCTTGATTGGACGGGGATAACTTGATGGACAAGGCAGCACAAGAAATTAACAAAAAGGGACAAAACCCTGATCCTTCGTGATTTTTTGGAGTCATGTCAAAGAGCTTTTCATCAATTTACGAAAGGACGTTGCAGAGGTAATTATAGCAGTGACCATGGTTTTAATTTTATTTAGCCAGCTTGAAATGACCAAAGAAACCCTAAATTTTGAGAGACCCTTTTTTTTTTTTTTTTTTTTTTTTTATTTTTTATAAATAATTTGGTTAGGTGAACTGCCATGTTTGTTTTTTGATGTCTACAATGATCGTGGCGTTGGATCCCACAATCAAGAATTAGTTTGATGATCTTTAGACTTTTGTTTGGCTCAGAATTTGACCCAAACCACATTTGATTCTTGAAAAGTTAAAATAATAATAATAATAAGGGACCTGATTTTCCTTTTTTTTTTTAATTCACTTATATTTTTTTTTTGCTTTTTAATATTTTTTAATTTAATTTATTTTATTTTTGTTCTTTTTCCCATCCGACTCTTACCCTACATTAATGTTTTGATAACTAAAATTAAGAAAAGTTAACGTAAAATAAAAAGAAGTCATAGCGTCTTCATTGTGTCTTTCTCACTTATTCTCCTACCCAAAACTACTCTCAGAGCAATTCATGGAATAGAACAATCCTTTTTCTTTGTGGTCACCTAAAATTTGTTCGTTTTCCAGAAAAAAAAAAAAAAACAGTGGCTTCAAGGTTTATTCCCAGGGCATGAGTTTTGCAACAGGAGAACCATATAATTTTTCCTAGACAAATGTTAATGATTTCTTACTCGATTAAAGGAAAAAAACTGAAAATAGAGTGCAAGTTGGAAAATTAAGTATAAAGAAAAAGAAATAATATAAAAGTGAAGTAAAAAGAAATTAATATAGGGTAAGAGTAGAATAGGAAAGAGAAAGAACAAAATTGATTAAAAAGCAAAAGGGCGTGTAATTGAATAAAATGAAAATGGAAAAATCAGCTCCTAGAAATAACAGTAAACATAGATAGTTCGTAGTTGTTTAGGGTACATGTTCCACCAAAGTGGCTGTTCTCGTTCTGTAGAAATTTTGTAATCGCCCTCACTTTTGACTGCTATTGCTGAATTTCTTGCCTTGATTTTTCTTATAGTTTCTAGATGGATTGCATAGGTGTGGAGTTTTAGCCTAGGGCTTAAGACTTCGTGCTTGGTTAGAGAATCGGTCAACCAAGGCTTCCTTCATTATCCAAAACATAAAAAATAATAAAAATAATGTGCCCAATTTTGGTTTTTGATTATTTCTTAGCTCTTCTTTCCTTATGGTTGTTGACTTTCAATGAAGAAAAAGAGGAAAAAAAATTAGAAGGATGCATAAACAAAAAGAAAAGAAAAGAAAACGAATTTGTTCGGTCATGCCTAAAAAATATATACAAAACAGAACCATTTTTCTGTCATATAAACTTTGAGCTGCTTCTGCCAATTAAATTAAGTAAATAAATAAATAAATAGTTCTAAGCATGAAAATAGCAGAGGCTACCTCGATGAGCAAAATGTACTTAGAGAAAGTACTGTTATTGGAGAACATAAAAAAACCCTCCACTGTTTTTAGTAGAATTTCCTTAGCAATGATTGATATTATATATATATATTAATAATGAATTTTACGTATATAAATTAGAATATTTATTAAAATAATTGTGTCAATTCTTTGTGAGTTTGGTATTTGTTTGAAATCTAGTCTCTATTTGTAGTTTCAGGCTTGTGGCTTTTATGCCAAGCCGAAATTTCTTTGGCATTGTGTGGCTAGTGGACATTGTATGTTCGATGTTGTCGATGTGTTTCTATGTATCTGAATTAACCATGCATGATTAGTATGCTTTCATCTTTGCATTAATCCTTTGTGGGTATTCCTAAACTCATACTACAAATAGCACCTCACAAAAATATTCCTAAACCCTAACTTATTTTTTCTTTGTTTTTATGTTAACTATGAATGGTAGCAGCTGGCAATGTCTTTTCTTTTTGGAGGGAGAATGTTCCTATGCTAGGGCTAACATGACAGCCTCCATGATATTTCAGAAAAGTTGGTTCTTTTGCCAACTAAATTATTTAATCTGTTTTAAAAACAAAATGGAGTTGAACAAGTGTTTGATCATATAAGCACACCCCACCAAATCTTGGTGTCCAACCAACAATAATTCTAGTTCAAAATAAACTTAGAATATGGCAAGTTTGAATCAAATAAAGAGAAAGTAATCTTAATCTAAACAGTGGTTTTAGGATCACTAATTCACTTTTGTTGTTAATCCCAAAAGCTAAAAGGTAGGGGTACTTTATTTATATAATGGAAAATGGAAGTGGGAAACTAATAATGCCACTATAATTATTAAAATAAAATGATTAAGGGTAACCAGCTTGAAGGCCGCCTATTTGGTATTTGGTTGGTGTTGCAAAATAATAATTGGGAAATTGATTAAAGTAAGTGGTGGTAGTAAGTACAGCAAAATATTGATGAGAGAGAGAGAGAGGGGAGAGAGAGGTAGGAGGAGGAGAGGCTTCCAAAGGCTTGCTTTGCGGACAAGAAGCCAAAATTGTAAAGTTGGGTCCTTTTCTTTTTTATGATTTGACACAACCACAAAACCTACTTGGAATGGTCGGCCTCTTGCTTTACATATGGGGACCATTTCTATAACAAAGGAATACTTGTGCTTTTATTGAGTTGTACTAAACAGTTGTATTTTTTGTTTGTCTATGTGCCAAATTAAAAAAATAAATCAAAGTAAAAAAGAACTCTTCAGCAGAGGGATCGACCATGCATAAATTGAGTGGTACACCTTTCCTTAAAATAAAATAAAATTATACAAGTGGTAATAGAGTAGGGATTTGACCACATGATATCGAGTGTAGAAGTAACTGCTCTTAATCATTCGAGTTACAAATTAGTTGCTATCTCTAAAAAGAACATGAACTCACTTAGACAAGTGGGTTCAATTCTATTAGAAACATATTCAATAGGCTTGCTATTTGGGAATCACATTGGCATTGAAATGATTCCGAGATTGTGTAACGGAGTCACTTATAGGTTAACTAAGTTCTCATTGGCTATTGATAGTTTTATAGAGTGAGAACCGTCCTTATTTGTTTTTTTAATTTTTTTTGGTTGAATAAAATATTGCATTTTTCTAAAATGGAAAGGAAAAAAAAGGTGTTCCCATCCATTTTGTCACTGTCATTACCGTATAAATGCTGTGGTTGTGCCCTTAATTGCTTGTGATGTGGTGCCTACTCACTTCCTTTGTAATGAATGACAATAAGCATAACCGTTAGGACGCATAGATGCCAAGTTGTTGGTATATTGTTTGCCAACCCACTTTTCGATTCTCTTTGTGATTCTTTATCTTTAGAAACACCATCTGCTCCTCTTCTCATTTTGGAATACCCCACGACAGTTTGTGATTGATACTACTAACTGTAATTGTCACTATTTCTTTTAACTTATTGAGTTTATTCTTCTTTTCATTGAAATACGAAAGAAAACATATGTTATTTTATTTTCCTTTTCCTTTGGGGACCTAGTAGGATAAATTACCGTGTATCAACGCCAAATGGAAAATTACTACTAAATTAATTTGGTTTACATAGAAGAAAATTACTACCTAAACCCTAAACCCGTAGGAGCATAAAAAGAAAAATACTACTAGATTAATTTGGTGTACATAGAAGACTAGCTCATATAACTTTTGTTTTTTGTTTTGTTTTCTAATGTCAAAATTGGATTGAAGAAGGAAGACTTTCAATGAGGTTACTTGCATCTTTATACATGTTTAGGAACTAGAAACATCACTCTGAAAATTGGAGAATCTCCTGCACACAAAAATGCTTTTTTCCTTTCTTTTCCTTGTCAGTTCTCTTTTCTCTTTTACAATGAAAGCTACAAGGTAACACAGAGCTAGCTAGGGACACAAAATTACGTGTAAAGCATTGCAAGGTTCCTGCAAAATTCATTTCCGTAAGTCGTAGATTAAAATCCCAGAAACGCATTATAATGTTGTGTTTGTATGCATCCAAGTGGAAGTGGATGCACTTTGAAAGGCCTCAAAAGTGGTGATGTGTCTGCATCATTCCTGACATCAACTTCCCTTTTTGTTTGGATATATATTGAAGTGGATTGAGATTTTATTGCATTTTGGAGGAACATGGTTTACCAAATCCTTATATTGGAAGTGAAAATTCGATGGAATGTTATGTTGCAGTTTGTTTCATATTAGGAGCTAATTATCATAAACTTCTGGTGAATACTTACTAACTAAAAATGAGGAAAGTCATGAATCGGGGAACATAAGAATGGAGAAATTGTCAACAGGATTAACCTAGTAGAAAAGGATCTTGACTTTCAGACTAATGATCTCAAGTTCGAACCCCCATGTCACCCTGGTAGTGTGTGTGAGAAATCACCTCCTCTTATAATTTAGACTATCTCTTGTATTCAAAGAATAAGGGACTTAAGCAATTTTAATTAAATCAACTACGTACTCCCCATTAGTTAATCTAATTCCTTGTTTTGACCGTATGATTACAGATTTTAACATGAAATATATATATATATTTATTTATAATATTTCTTATGTGTTGGTAAACAAACATAAGTTTAGAATTGAAATAATTTTAATATCCATGTGTTAATAAACACAGAAAAACAGAAGTTAGAATAATTCCCTACTTTTAATTACTTGATTCTCTCCACTTTGAGTGGTACATGATGTTATTCCTAATCTGGGATGATGCCTGAAGGTGATGCTTCCAATTTTCTGTATGTTAAGTAAATTGATGCTTTTAAGGTTGTGCTTTAATTTGAATTATCTTTATTCAAAGTGAAAGAAATGTACCACCTGAAAACAAATTGAATAAGGGACAAGCACAACAGTTTTCATGGATTGAGAGAAAGAGAAATTAATTATAATTATATATATAAAAAAGACAATACCAAGACAAAAAGATCAGTATATATGTAACAGATAAATTTAATAGAGAGATATTGGTCCAATTATTCATCAACTTGCCCATAACCATTAATCATACATATTAATCATCGTATTTTCCAAAATGAATGCATAAAATAAATTGATGAATTTTTGTGTGTGTGTGTGCATATGAAATGATAATGCTTTAGCTTTGCATCTGAGGAAAGCCTGAGCTGCAGATCAAAGGAAGGACCCCACCCAACAGCTAAACAGTTGCTAGATATAGCTAGGGCAATGCAGCCTTTGACGCACAACACTCTGCCTGTGAAGCTTGATGACATCAAAAGAGTATATGGATGCAAAGAACCCGTGAAGTAACAAATGCTAGCACCAACTCTGGTCCCTTGGATGATTTGATTATTTTCAACAAATTATATCACGTGATTTTATTCCAGTACCATATAATGATTTCTTTCAAGCCGCATAGTGATTTACATAATGTATCATTCAAATCAGGTATATTCTGTAGCCTACCTTCAATGGCAGCATATCCCACACTATCTGCCGCCACAAGCACAATTTTTGTGCCTCCCAAAAACTTTTTGCCACCCAAATTTTGTTCCATCGAAGACTGATTGAGCATGTTCATGTTGAATATACTGCAAAGGGATCGGCTTCTCCTATGTGTTTGAGCTGTGCTTTACATGATTGGGGTTACATTTTATGACATTGGGCTTTCCGTAGCAATATATATTATTTATTTTGCACCTTGCGAGGACTTTGAGATCGTGCAAAAATAGGCAACAGAACATACACCTGCAATGTAAACGAACGCCCTCTGGTTGATTTTATTGGATCCATCTTTGATTTGATTGGATGCCATCCCAATGTTCTTTTTACGTTTGGTGAAAACAAGAATTATTGGGAGCTCGAATTTTTTGGAACTACCAAGGATGATTTAATTTAATATTGGGATAGAATGTATCAAATATTTTTCAATTCTATTGTAGCTTAAGTAGTTAAGAATATTTATTATCGCATTCGAGTCCTAGATTCTATTCCCTCCCTCCCTCAATATTGCTTGTATAAAAAAATAAATGCCACATTCAAGAAAGAAAAAAATACATTTGAATTTTCTCATTGAAATTTTAGGGTAAGTTACATGTTTCTAATCATGTATTAATTTCAAACAAAGAAAAATCATGTTGTAATTTAGAACTTGGGCCCCAAAAAGAAAGGGCCTGAACATCACCAATATAGGCCCAATAGATAGCCCAATTCCCATGTCCAATTACACCTACCCAAAACGGAACCAATGGAGGGGCCTTTTTGTCACATAAAATGACGACGGCTCTATCTCTAATCTTGTAAATATAGCCGTTCGAGGTCTTCCCAAATCCGAAATATTCATTCTGAAAATCATTAATCATCCCATTTTCATCTCATCATTATATAAACCCACAAATTCAACTTGATTATACCCACTCACAGTCTCTCTCTCTGATTACACAACTCTTTACAACGCTCGGAGACCAATTTTCTTTCTTTGCGTATAACTTGGTTGTGTGTTTCTTGAATCTAACTCTCTTTTGCAGGTTTTGGTTTTGCACACTGATCAATCCATTTGCAGGATTTTGATATTTCTTTCTCTGTTTCTTCTTTCTTATTGTTTTCATTTTTCATTGATATATACACATACATATATTCTGTTGTGGTATTAAACCAAATGGATGCAGGATCAATGAGTTCTTCATCTAACTTGAAGTCAGGGTCTCGGTGCCCTCTTCAAGAACAGTTTCTTCAGAAAAGGAATTCTCGGGAAAATGTAAGTTTTTTTTTTTCTTCCTTTTTTTACCAAGTTGATCTTTATTAGGGTTCAATCTATTTGATTGCTGAAAAATTGGACTTTCGTTATTGATTGGTTTTCATTTCTGAATCTTGTTACCCTTGTAGTTTGTATTGTATGTTTAGGGTTTAGGGTTCATCTATTTTGTGATCTGATGTTAAATTGAATTTGATTAATGAAATTAGGGCTTCTGTTTGACTCTGAATTGGATTTTTGTTAATCTTTGGACTTTCATTTCTTAATCTTGTTATCCTTGTAAACGTAATGTATGTATAGGGTTTTGGGTTCATCTATGATTTGATGTTAAATTGAATTTCATTTCTTAATCTTGTTACCCTTTGATCTGTATGTATGTGTTCATCTATTTTTAGCTCTAATCTGATAATAAATTAAATTTGAAAAGTGATTCGAAATTTGATTAAAAAGGGATTTGTATTCTGTAGTGACTGATATTCTGATGTGCTTGTATCATGTGACTACCAGTTGGGCAGGTTCATACCAAATAGGTCTGCAATGGATTTTGATTATGCGCACTACATGCTTACTGAAGGTAGGAAAGGTAAGGAAAACGTAGCTATGGTCTCTTCCCCATCCAAAGATGCCTATCGGAAGCAGTTGGCAGAAGCAATGAACATGAATCAGACTCGAATACTTGCTTTCAAGAACAAGCCTCCTGCCCCTGTAGAGCTCTTCCCGCGCGAGTTCTCTTCTTTACCACAGGATAAACCGGCAAAGCTGCGGAGACACATTCCTCAAGTGCGTATGCATTTGATTTTGATCTCATGGAAGAATTAATATTTGCTTCCACTTAACTTGTTATTTCAAAGTTGTTGTGTTTTAACTAACTGCTTTGGATTTGATGATATATGCAGACTTCATATAGAACACTGGATGCTCTTGACCTTGTTGATGATTACTACCTGAATTTGTTGGATTGGGGAAGCTCTAATGTTCTTGCAATCGCGCTTGCAACCACAGTTTATTTGTGGGATGCTACTAGTGGTTCTACTTCAGAACTGGTCACATTTGAGGATGAAAGCGGACCTGTTACCAGTGTAAATTGGGCTCCTGATGGACGCCACATTGCCATTGGACTGGACAATTCCGAAGTACAGCTATGGGATTCAACTGCAAATCGGCAGGTTGGTTTCTTGTCATTAATCCTTGTACTTTTCATTTTCCTCCCTTTCTATTCTATGTTATCTGGTCCCCAATTTTCGTAATATTCATGATTTGTTGTGATATTTCTTTCCTTAGCTGAGAACCTTGAGAGGTTGCCACCAATCCCGAGTAGGCTCTTTGGCATGGAACAACCACATTCTCACAACTGGAGGAATGGATGGTTGTATAGTTAATAATGATGTAAGAATTAGATCGCATATTGTCGAGACGTACCGAGGACATGAACAAGAGGTTTGTGGGCTTAAATGGTCGGCCTCAGGCCAACAATTAGCAAGTGGAGGAAATGATAACCTACTCCATATATGGGACAAATCAGTGGCATCTTCAAATTCACCAACACAGTGGCTTCACAGGCTTGAAGACCATACAGCTGCTGTAAAAGCCCTTGCTTGGTGTCCTTTCCAGGGCAACTTGCTGGCTTCTGGTGGAGGCAGGGGTGATCGGTGCATAAAGTTCTGGAACACTCACACGGGTGCATGCCTGAATTCGGTTGACACTGGCTCTCAGATTTGTGCTTTGCTGTGGAACAAGAATGAACGAGAACTGCTTAGCTCACATGGGTTTACTCAGAATCAGCTTACTCTTTGGAAATACCCATCAATGGCTAAAGTTGCAGAACTCACTGGTCATAGTTCTAGAGTTCTTTATATGGCTCAGGTAATGAATTAGCTATGAACAACTTTGTAAATGAATTTGTTATAAATCATGTTCTCTGTTAGACAAAAAAAGTAAATCCTATTATGATTTAAATTATCGACAGAGCCCAGATGGTTGCACCGTAGCATCGGCAGCTGGTGATGAAACGCTGAGATTTTGGAATACTCAGCAAAAGTCTCAAATATGTGCAATGCACATACGACAATATCAATCCATATTCTTTCTACAATTCCCTTGTATAAACACTGCTAGAAAATAGGAAGTGCTTGTAATTATTTAGTAATTTATATCAAGAAATCCTTGAAATCAATGGCCTCAATGAAGCTAGGATTTGTCTTGCCAGCATCTCTCACCTATCGTGCTGTTGGACGGCATATTCAAATGCAATAAAAGAGCAAGTGTTGAGGCTTTACGATTTAGAGAGCAAACCAAATTAGTGTGCATTTTCAACTCTCTGATATGTGGATTGGCAACTAGGATTGAGACAACATTCTAAGTACTGAAACAGTCTCCAAGATGAAATAGCAGGAAAAAGAAACAACTGGTGTAAGGTCGTCTTCCTCCAAGCCACATAGTGGTTTTACACAAGGTATCATCAATCAAATCAAGTATATTCCGAAGCCTTACTTTTATCGGCTGCATGTATATCCCACACTATGGGTTTGAAGTTTGAACCAAATAAAGTTGACTTATGGCTAAATGAATGGAAACAGGAAAACAATACATTTGATTTGATGAGGTGCTACAAATGTGAATCTTCCCTGGAGAAGAGCAGAGCAAGCACAAGATGATTAGTCTTCCCTGGATCTTTTGCGGGGCAATCTTTCGTCATGTTCATGTGTTCTCTTGAGGATGGCACCTGGTGCAGGTGCACCTTCTGATGATTTGTGAGAGTCAATGTCATGGTTCACCAAAAAGGCCCCGCATTTCTTGATCCTCCTGAACCTTGGTCCCATGCCTTTCCTCTGTGAACCACAATAACATGCTTCGAAATCAATCAAAATTGGTCTCCTATAATACCAATGGGAAAGAGGAGCATAAGATACCCAAATGTGATCTGACACGAGATGGCCTACTTCAAAAATAGGCCCATAAACAGAGCCAAATGCGGAGGACGAACATAGAATTGTGAAAGAATTGAATTCATCAAGTAGGGCATTTTGCTCATCTGCAAAAACAGCACATAACACAATTCCCAACCTGTTCTTGCCTTTTAAATGCGAAGGTACCTTCAGCATTATCGAATCTCCCACTCTTTGATAATTGAACCATTTAGGAATCACATTTCCAGGAGTTACAATGTCTAGTTTGAATTGAAATCCCGGTACCTGTACAGTACCGTATATGAAGAACAATTATTATATATATATATATGTGTGTGTGTGTATAAAGTGTGTATAAAATAGAGAGAGAGATGCGTGCCTCAAGAAATTGCCTTAGATAGAGTGCCTCAAGGAATCGCCTTAGAATTGAAACTAGTATATTAATGCCGCCTACATTGTCAACCAAGCCAAAGCAATTGATAGAACTGAACCTACTCAGTAGAGTGAGATATGTGCTTAACTCTGATGCAACTGGTACTACTTTTAAGCAAGTACAGTCGTCTGCATTTATGCATAACCATCTGTTTGATGGAAGATCTGGCAATTCTTGAAGCCTTTCACACCTCTTCAGGTTAAGAAACCTAAGATTACAAAGCCGAGTAATGCCTGAAGGAAGGATAACAAAATTGTTACCACTAAGATTTAAATATCGTAGAGAGAACAAACAGCTAATACCATCGGGGATCGCTCCTTCATAAAGATTACAATCACTTAGATCTAATCTCTCCAAACAGCACAAACCATCTAGAGAAGGCAACACCACACCCCAAGGTTCAGGACTCTTTCTCCAGCATATGCCGAAACGAAGAACCTGCAATGGTTTTTTCTTTTTTCCGCCTGGCATCTGCAATGGTTGAGGTGATCCATAAAATGATGAGAAAGATTTTGAGATATTTCATAAGCAAGGTGGAAAAATTGATGAAGAGATTTTGTTACTACCTCATGACTTGGGAAACTCTCTACTCTTCCACAATGTCCCAAATTCAAAGTTTTAAGCCTTTTGAGAACTGAAATGGATGGGTGAATCTCAACTAAATTCGTACAACCCATAACGTTAAAGGTTTCAAGATTTGGAGTACCCGTGAAATCTGGGGTCCTGATGGGGTTTCTTGAGAAAGAAAGATCTAAAGATTTCAAGTTACCTATGTACTGCACAATACATGACAAAATGGTAGAGTAATTAGCTTTTTATTCAAAAATAACTAACATGATAATTTGTAAGATGACACGTGTTTTATATCTTACCTTTACTCCATTCCAAAGCTGAACAATTTCGCTATGAGGCAAGCTAAGTTTAGTAAGAAATTCCGGTTGGAAACTTGGTGGGAGAAATTTGGAAGGATAGCATCTCCATTCCAAAATTCTTATGGAATTAGGGAGAGTTTTGGGGCCTGGAGAAATGATCAAATTATCAAATTGGAGCACCTTTAGTTTGCTCATCTTAGAGAAGGCTTCAGGATTCCAGTGTACCTCTTCTACTTTAGGCAAGCATAAGACCATGGCTTCAATTGCTTCTGTTCCCTAATACATAAGAACAAAGGACTAGTGAATTCCATAATCAAGTTTTATACTGTGTTAAGAAGAAACTACAAAACTTCTTACTGTATTATTCGCGAGTACATGAAGAATGTCGTTGCGAAGCCATAACCGACTTCGTTGACCGATGTCATCATAAGATTCTTGACGAACAATTTCCCATGCCATTTCTTGCATCAAATCATGCATTTGCACTTTGTCGGTTCAAAACCATTTCCATACTCAATAGTTAAGATAGATTTCTCATGAAGAACTTGTATCCCAATACTTCCACAGAAGCCACGACTGTCTAGCATTTCAATTACTTGTCCCTTTTCCTTTCCCTTATGGAAACATGCAACATCAAGAAACATTCTCTTCTCCATCTCATCAAGTCCATCGTAACTTATTTTGAGAGTGTGGAAAATCGTTACATTAGGAACTTTCTCTAGTTTATCCAAGGCACTACTCCATTCATCGAGACTTCTTTTATATAAGTAAGACCCCAAAGTTTTAAGAGCCAATGGAAGGCCCCTGGAATATTGAATGAAACACTTAGACAGTTCCAGATATTGTTTTTCAGGTCTATATTTCTTGAAGGCGTTCCAACTAAATAGTTGAAGAGCTTTATTGTTATTTAATCCCTTGACCTTGTATGATTTCTCTATACCATGTTCAAGTAGCACTCGTTCATCTCTAGTTGTAACGATGATTCTGCTCCCTGTTCCAAACCACTCTTTCTTTCCGACCAACATTTCCAGTTGATTTAATTGATCCACATCATCAAGAATGAGAAGAACCTTTTTGTCACAGAAACAGTTCTTTATCATAGTGCTTCCACTATAAACATCCCAAATTTTTATGTTTTGTTTCTTCAATATATGGGACAGAAGTTGTTTTTGTAACTGGACTAAACCATTTTGACCATACTTTCTGACGTCTGCAAGAAAGTTGCTAACTTCAAAAGTGTGGGAAATTCTCTCATAAACTAGCCTAGAAATGGTTGTCTTGCCCATCCCACCCATCCCACAAATCCCTATATAGCGAACATCATTTGCCTCAAGATCTAAAAGCAAACGAAGTTCTAGCAGTGTAGAATCGGTTCCAACTAACTTTTCTATGGAACCTAATGACAAGGTGAATGAAGGTTGCAGTTTATTCCATACGTGTTTGAGAACATCTTTAATAAGTTCACTTTCACACCTACAAAGAAGATATGATCAGATGAATAACATCAGTCATAAGTATAAAATTTAGTTGGATCAAAAGCCAGACCTGAAAAGAAACATACACATTTATTGGTGTTGTAAAGACATGAGCCAGTTGTTCATTAATGCTTACTTATCCTTGGAATCCCACCTAGTGCGATTAGCCACATTTGTTAAAGCAGCCCTCCATTGTTTAACTTTTTCTATGTCTTCCCTAAGCTTTTCTTCATGCTTAATGAAGGCTTCCAAGAAAGTCCCCGTTTGATTTCGAACATGAGAGGGATCCACATGATAAAAAATGGGGAGAATTGTGTCTCTTGCTTTCATGCATTCAAGAATTTTTGTAAGTTCATCCAAGCACCATGAGGAAGAAGCATAGTTTGGCGAGAGAATGATGATGGCAAACCTTGATTGTTCGATTGCTGTCGAGAGTTCTTGAGAAATAGTGGTGCCTTTTTCAAGCTTTGAGTCGTCCTTGAATGTTTTAATTGATCGCCACTGCAACTCATGGTATAAATGGGATGTAAAACCATTGCGGGTGTCTTCACCTCTAAAACTCAAAAACACATCATACTTCCATTGAGTAGCTGATTCAGTTGAAGGAAAAGATGGCAACGCCATCACTTGGTACGTGGATGGTTGGTTCCAAGAAATTCGCTGCAAAGGATAAATGCCTATAGTTAAATTGCAATTTTCCAAATCTAACCTCTAAACACTTGAGATACAAACAAGATGATAAGATAAATGGCTTTGATAATGAAAACAGAATTATCATACGTAACTGCCAATAGAAGAACATTTATACAACATACGTATGGCAATTTTTTTGTGTGCAAATTGCAATTTTTTTGCCAGACTATAGATATAGGCTTTTTATCACAAATGGTCCATGAAGTTTGTGAAATTATCACATTTCGTCCCAAATATTTTTTTGTAACACTAATGGTCCTTCAGGTTAGCCTCCATATATCAAAATGGTCATTGCCGTTAGCTTCAGTCAAATTTTTTGTTAAATTGATGACGTGGCACATGTGTGGAGCTCACGCATCCAATGATATAGAGATTTTTCGTGCTCAACACATGTGCTACGTCACAAAAAAACAACCTCATGGACCATTTTGTGATAAAAAGCCATAGATATATCATTGATAAAAGCCGAAAGACTTGATTATAATAGCCACAAAGGCAACCAATCAATCTACCCATACTCCAATACAAGTTTCAATGGGATACAAAAGATAATCGCTGCTATTGTACTCCCTATATACAAAAGAGAGTCCAAAGAAAAAAGAGAACAAGGAAGTGAAGAAGCCTTACCGAAATAATGAACTTACTGAGGAGCCTTACCAAACTAAAAATAATTAAAGGGTAGCGGTCCAACGATATCCTTCCGACAGAACCGTGCAGCAAACAACAAGCTAGGACGGCGAGAGGATGTTACAGCTTGAGACCTTGGGTTTCATGGTGGTGTGTGTTCTACTATTTCTGCGAGATAGCAGCTCTTGGAGAGGAAGCTCAAGTGAGATTACTCTTGAGCTACGCAGAAAGTGAAGATTAGGTGAGGACAGAGTGACACGGAAAGTGACATGAAAAAAGTAGGAGATGGGCACGGTTAGAACACAGTAATTAAAATAATAATAATATATATAATTAAAAAAAATGCATGCTCAATAAAATAAGAAACATTACTTTTGTTGGGCAGTGCATTTGACAAAAACGCATCCGAACCCCCTTTCTCTTCTTCTCTCCCTTTTCCTCTCTCTTTCTCTTTCTTTATTCTTTTTCTTTTTCCTCTTTTTCTATCTTTCTCTTTCTTTATTCTTTTTCCTTTTCCATCTTCTTCCTCTCTTCCTCTTTTCTTTCTTCTTCTCTCTCTCTCTCTCTCTCTCTCTCTCTCATTTTTCCTTCTTCTTCTTCTTCTTCTTCTCTCCCTCTCCCTTTCCCTAATTTTTTTTTCAAGCAGTGTCTTGACTATGAGTTGACCCATGTCTTGACCATGGACACGGCTTTGACTGGTGGACACGCGTGTCCAGGCGTATTCGAGGAGTGTCCGACACTCTGACACGACAGCTAGGCAACGTGTCAGTACAACGTAGCCTCTAGTGAGTGCGCATTCCGTATTTTACCATCATGGAGAAGTGCCCGCAACGGATGTGCAAATAAATAGAAATGAACATATTATGAAAAACTTAAAAATGTAAGAGTTTTGAAAGGCCAATGGGTTTTAGCCAGTGGATAAAAGGGAATTGACTTGCAAATAAGAGATTTCAAGTTCGAACTCCATGACATCTTGATTGTGTATGAGAAATCTCATCCCCCTATAGTTTAGATTATCGCTTGTATTAAAAAGAAAAAGCGTTTGGCAGGCCCAACAAACAGAAAAATATAAGAATTTGACCTAACAAACAGAAAGAGGCCCATAAATTTTGATGAGTAATGGCCCATACATTCACCATAATAAAAAATCCAGTAAGAAAATGTGATAAATGTCTTTAGCCCAAAATACACCCCACTTCCAATTTCCCACATGCTACCTACTCTGTTTGTTCAGCCAAACCGACATCCTCCTACTCTCATTTTCCATGGCGCTCGCTCTCTCATCTGAAATTCTGAATAGGGAATAAAGCTCACCTCCGGAGAGAGAAAATTGAGTGAGCCAGCCATGGATAACAGACTCTCAGCTTCTCTAGGCCTCCCCTCACCCAATCAAAACCATTACCACCACCACCTCCATTCCCAAACCTCCAATGACTTCCATAGCCTCTTCACCCATTTCATCACCCCAAATTCCCAATCTACCCTCACCCCAACCCAAAACCACATCCCATTCTTTGCCTCCACCACCTCCACAACCACCTCCCCCGCCCCAAATTGGTTTTCCAATTCCCGACCCAAGACCCGGCCCAAGACCCAGATTTTACTGAAGAACCTCACGGTGTTCGAGCGCGCCCTCATCGGCGCAGGCGGCGGAGGAATCGCCGGAGCCTTCACCTACTTCTGCCTCCACCCTCTGGACACCATCAAGACGAAGCTCCAGACCAAAGGCGCCTCAGACATTTACGCAAACGCCTTCGACGCAGTCCTCAAGACCTTCCAGACCAAGGGCATCTCGGGATTTTACAGCGGCATATCCGCCGTCATCGTCGGCTCCACCGGCTCCTCCGCCATCTACTTCGGCACCTGCGAGCTGGGTAAGTCGGTGCTCTCCAAATTACCCAACTACCCTCCCGTTCTTATCCCTCCCACGGCCGGAGCCATGGGCAATATTGTATCTTCCGCAATTATGGTCCCGAAGGAGCTCATCACGCAGAGAATGCAAGCCGGGGCCAAAGGGAGGTCGTGGCAGGTGCTGTTGAAGATCCTGGAAAATGACGGCGTCTTGGGTCTGTACGCAGGGTACTCTGCGACATTACTGAGGAACTTGCCTGCGGGTGTCTTGAGCTATTCTTCGTTCGAGTATTTGAAATCTGCGGTTCTGAGCAAGACGAAGCAAACCCATTTGGAGCCGCTACAGAGCGTGATCTGTGGGGCATTGGCCGGTGCAATATCGGCCTCCATTACGACTCCGCTTGATGTGGTAAAGACGAGGCTGATGACTGGTGCTGCAAAGAGTGGGGTTTCGGGGACGGTGAAGCAGATTTTAATGGAGGAAGGGTGGGTGGGTTTGACGAGAGGAGTTGGGCCCAGAGTTCTTCACAGCGCTTGCTTTTCTGCTTTGGGTTACTTTGCGTTCGAGACTGCCAGGCTTGCCATTTTGAATCAGTATATTAAGAGGAAGGAGCTGCAAATGCAAGAATTGGCTGTTGATGTTGGTGTTGCTTCCTCCACTTAATTTCATGGTTTAATTTTGGTTCTTCTCTTAATCTCACTTTTTTCAATTTGTGTTGCAATTTTTTGTTGGTATAATTAATTGCCTAAGAGTAATGAAAAGAAGACTGAGTAGAAACCATTTCAAATTTCAATACCTTATAATGTAATATGTTCCTTCTTTCCCAGAATAATAAAGTTAATGCCTAGTAATATGCTTACTTAAATTACTTTGTATATTCATGAGATGCAGGTTTCTGTCCCATAAAGTAGTATCTGTGTTGCTACAACTCCATGTTTTTTTCCTAGCAAGAAAGAGAGGGAAAATGATTATCATGCTGTAGGATTGAAGGCACAATCAATAAGAAGCACCTTATTGGAGGGAAAATGGAGAACTGAGTTACCTAATTGTGTTTAACATAGCATTCCAAGGTACAATTTAACCATCCACAGTGAAAATTGAGGTAAAATTAACTGTCTTTTGCTTTCTAAACCGTATACTTAAGGCACGAAAAACTTTTAGTGGCCTGATTCTGGATGATGGGTCTGTATCTTGAATTTCTGATGCAAGTCATAATACAAAGGAGCTATAAAGTTTTGTAGGACTTTATTCTGAATGCTTCTTGCTGCAATGGAAGCTTGGGTGTTTTTGATTGGTTTATTGTACTACTAACTTTGTTCACTGTTAGACCGCAAATTGTTGCCTTGAAGGCATAAGTCAAAGGCCCCAGGACAATCTGGTATGAAATCTTTACTGTTAGTATGAGCATTGCTCTTCATCCTACCCCAAAACTCACTGCAGCATGAGAATTGACACTTGTCAACATAACTTTTTTGGTTCCTGGTGTCTCAGCGTGGATATACAAATGAACTTTTCTCTGTCAGTTCTTAGTGAAGAGATGATAAATGACAAAGAGCCATTGTGATTACTGTGATGCTTACATGTATGTAGATGCAAATTGGAGATTCCATTGCCAAATTTAATGCTCCACAGCCGCACACAGCGGAATTAGAAATATTTGTGCATTCGCTGCAGCAAACATGCAAATAAGCAAGTAGATTATGTTATGGCATGTTTATTTTCCTGCAATGGGAATTAGAATGGTAGGAAGGAAGGGGAGCCATTTCCATTCAAGTTTACTGATTTTTACATCATTTTGTATATTTGGGCCCAAATGCCCAATGACAGAAAACTAACCAGCCATTATTAATTTGGACCACAAAATCAGATTCACTTTAGCTTCAATCTTAATGGAATTGCTGACAAAGTTCCAAGCAAATTGTAAACCATGATAATAAACCATGAGAATTCCCAGCACAAAATTATTTTTGTTTAATATAAGGTTTTATCGCAGGTTAGTATACACGATTTCAGTTATATTATTTGTAAGATTTGCAGCCATTTCGTTTGCTTGTTCGCGTTGGTGCCTCGACGAACTTTCGAAGATTTTTGAATACATGGCAGTCGGACACAATTTTTCCAATTACCCAATCGGGCCATGTTACATTTTTGATATACTGAAATTGAGATACATTTTTGTTGATTTTAAATTTTATTATGGGACATGAAGATATAAAGAAGACAGACCGTCGGCTCCTTGCAATTCAAGAAAGTGAAGCTCCTGATCAGCTTGCAAGGTGGAGACTGATGAGTCATATTTGAACGGCATAGGTGCTTTGCTGTAGGCATCCACAATGTTTCCGTTGCCAATGCCATGCTTGGGTTGGGGTTCTGAAAAAAATTTGTACAGAGGAAAAAGTACCGACTGTAAATATAGTGAGTCTTTAGTCTAAATTATAAGGAGAGGGTGTTTTATCACACACACATGCGGATGTGGGTTCGAGCTTAAAACTGCTGATATGCGACTGCATGTGATGCCCTTTTTCACTATGCTAGACCCCTATTGGCAATGATCTTACTTTATTAGCTGGTTTTGTCTCTTGTTTTTGCATTTGTATTTTGTTTGGTTGGTTTCATATCTCAACCCATTTTCCCCGGAGTTGGCCTGTCTGTGGCTGGACTCTGAAATGCGCATCGTCTTCCTTGGCTCTTCTCTTCTAGTCCGGTATTGTTTAAAAACCGGTCTGACTCTAAGTTTGAGAATTGGCTTGTTGAATTTTGGAAAGATCGAATTTGGTCAGATAAATCATCATACTCACCATAATAATAATTTTGAAACATTTTTACTTGAAAGGTGGAAAAAATGGACTAAAGATGGGCTATCAGAAATTACATTGGAATATGAAACTGATAACTTTGTGAGCAGGTGGGTTGTGTTTTCTGGGAGGATCCTCTGAAGAATAGTGTTGGAAATTGAAAAGTACTGGACCTGAAGATACAAATAACAACAAAAAAATGTATGTTGATGGTCAAGCTTATCTTGCTGCAGATGTGGTCTGGTACCTCAAACTATTGAAGGACAGAAGACGGGGAACTGTTTTGCATTGTATCTGCATAATTACACCAATATGTATGATGTATCAATCTGTTTGATGTTTGGAATCTCATCATGATTCAATCTCATTAAAAACCTATCCAAGTTTTTATGTGCAATATGTGCAAACTTATTTCTGTACACTTGTCATACTGTATAAATTATGGTGCTATATCAGTTCCTTTCAGCTTCTTGTTTAAAATAGTCCTTATTATTTTGTATTATTATATTAAATTTTGGAACAATATTAGAAGTTCATTATTGTAGTACGTGTATAGAGCTTGTAGCTAAAATGATTAGAGAATTTACCTTGAATCCGAGGTCCTAGGTTTTATTCCTCCTTGCACCAATATCACTTGTATTAAAAGGTAAATGTAGCATGTCCCACCCTTTAAACAGTAGGTATGCAAAACATCAGTGGTTGATTGTAGACTTTCTAAACCAGAAAGGTTTTTCACAAAAGCAAATTTTTTATTTTCATTTTTTGCTAGGATATTCATAAAAACACATGTTTTATTACCTTTTTATTTTCTTCTTTCTTAAAAAAAAAAAACAGAGATCATTGTAAGAAACCCATCGTACAACCCAAAACGCACCGTCTCATTAACACAGCCTCGTCTTTTACCAAAATTTCCATCCAGCGTCTCTCTCTCTCTGACTCACCACTCAACTCCAGTCTCCATCGCGCCACCTTCTTCCCAATCTTCCCAAATTCTTTTCCCTTTTTCATTTCTGTTTCCTCCGACTCTCTCGCCATTTCATCACCAAGGTAAACAACTTCTTTCCCAAATTCTTTCAACGTTTATTCTCTTCTTCGAATTTCAATCTTTTTTTATATTTTGATTTTGGGGTTTTTCATATTTTCTCTGCTGCGGGTTCTTCTCTTCAGGGTTTTACTTCATCCCAAAACCCTACTTCAAGGCTCAACTATGGCAGGCCAGTAATTGGCAGACACACCCATAACGTACACCGTGTTGTCGCCTTCTAATATTTGTCGACTTCCACACCCGGCTGCTCAGTAATCAAATTGAAGGTGAGTTTTTGCTGTGCTTCTGTTTGTTTCAGCGGAAAACAATTTCTGAAATCTATTTGTTTGAGTTTTTTTCTTTTCTTTCTTCGTTTTGGTTTCTTAAAGGTTTAGGAGATGGCTGGTGTTCGGGAAATAACGGCTGCTGCTGAATTCTTACAAGTAATTATCTTCATTGCCTCTAGTTTGATTATTAAGAAATGGTAGCAGTTTATTAAAAATTCTTGATTGAAATGTAACCTTGTTTTTTTTTCCTGGGGGTTTTCTTTCCAGGGTACCAATAGGCAGAGCCTGTTTTTGCATAGAAATTCTTTTAGAGGAAGAAGCCATGTGCTTTGGGGCACGGTTCAAGGTCGAAGTTCAGAATTGGGTTTTGCTAATAGGAGAGGTGTTTCATTGAGGTGTCGTGCTCAAGAAAAGCCCAGAGCTGTTGTTTCTGGTGGTGTGAGCAGTTTGGTAGATGAGCAATCAAGCTTGGTTGAGAAGCCTGCTGCGGAAGTTATTCATTTTTATCGGGTCCTGCTTATGCAGGAGAGTGCTTCATCTGAGCTTCTCAAGACAGTTCAGACAAAAATTTCAAATCAGATAGTTGGTTTGAAAACTGAGCAGTGTTTCAACATTGGGCTCGATTCACAGCTTTCTAGTGACAAGCTTCCGGTTCTTAAGTGGCTTCTTCAGGAGACTTTTGAGCCCGAGAATTTGGGGACTGAGAGCTTTCTTGAAAAGAAAAGGCAGGAAGGACTGAATACAGTCATTGTTGAGGTTGGGCCTCGGTTGTCATTTACAACAGCCTGGTCTTCCAATGCTGTCTCAATTTGTCGAGCATGTGGATTGATAGAGGTGGCTCGTTTGGAACGGTCAAGGAGGTACTTGTTGTTCAGTAAGGGAACACTACAAGATCATCAAATTAGTGAGTTTGCTGCAATGGTTCATGATCGGATGACTGAGTGTGTGTATACTCAGAAGCTTGTTTCATTTGAAACGAGTGTAGTTTTGGACAAAGTTCATCATGTACCTGTCATGGAGAGCGGTCGGAAGGCATTGGAGGAGATAAATCAGGAAATGGGTTTAGCATTTGATGAGCAAGATCTCCAATACTACACTAGGCTATTCAGGGACGAAATCAAGCGGAATCCAACAACAGTTGAACTGTTTGATATTGCACAATCCAACAGTGAGCATAGCAGACACTGGTTTTTTACTGGTAAAATTCTTATAGATGGACAACCTATGGATAGAACTCTAATGCAGATTGTGAAGAGCACTTTGCAGGCAAACCCAAACAATTCTGTGATTGGGTTCAAGGATAACTCAAGTGCAATCAAGGGCTTTCTGATGAAACAAATGCGACCAGTTCAGCCAGGTTCAACATGTCCATTGAACATAGCTACTCGGGACCTTGATATTTTATTTACTGCCGAGACACATAATTTCCCATGTGCTGTAGCCCCTTACCCTGGTGCAGAGACAGGTGCAGGGGGTCGAATTAGGGATACCCATGCAACTGGAAGAGGGTCTTTTGTTGTAGCATCTACAGCTGGTTATTGTGTTGGGAATCTCAATATGGAGGGCTCTTATGCACCTTGGGAAGATCCATCTTTTACATATCCATCAAATTTGGCTTCACCTCTGCAGATACTCATAGATGCTAGCAATGGTGCATCGGACTATGGAAACAAATTTGGTGAGCCCTTGATTCAGGGCTACACTAGGACATTTGGAATGAGACTCCCAAGTGGTGATAGACGAGAATGGTTGAAGCCAATCATGTTTAGTGGGGGCATTGGGCAGATTGATCACACCCATATATCAAAGGGAGAGCCTGACATTGGAATGTTGGTTGTAAAGATTGGAGGCCCTGCTTATCGGATTGGAATGGGGGGTGGGGCTGCATCAAGCATGGTTAGTGGCCAAAATGATGTGGAGCTTGATTTCAATGCTGTACAGCGTGGAGATGCGGAGATGGCACAAAAACTTTATCGTGTGGTTCGTGCCTGCATAGAGATGGGGGAGGATAACCCAATCATTAGCATTCATGATCAGGGAGCTGGTGGAAACTGCAACGTTGTTAAGGAAATTATATACCCAAAGGGTGGCCAGATTGATATCCGGGCAATTGTGGTTGGTGATCACACAATGTCTGTCTTGGAGATATGGGGCGCAGAATATCAGGAGCAAGATGCAATCTTGGTGAAGCCTGAAAGCCGCAGCCTCTTGCAATCAATATGTGAAAGAGAAAGGGTTTCTATGGCTGTAATTGGAACAATAAATGGTGAGGGGCGTGTTGTTTTAATTGATAGCGTAGCCATTCAGAAGTGTCAATCCAGTGGACTCCCTCCCCCTCCCCCTGCAGTCGATTTGGAGCTTGAGAAAGTACTTGGTGATATGCCACAAAAAAGTTTTGAATTCCACCGGATGGCAGATGCACGAGAGCCACTTGATATTGCACCTGGAGTCACAGTGATGGATTCTCTTAAGAGGGTGTTGAGACTTCCATCTGTTTGTTCAAAGCGCTTCTTGACATCAAAAGTAGACAGGTGTGTTACAGGTCTTGTAGCACAGCAGCAAACTGTTGGCCCCCTGCAAATTCCACTTTCTGATGTTGCTGTAATCGCTCAGACTTTTACTGACTTGACTGGAGGTGCATGTGCCATTGGGGAGCAGCCAATTAAAGGTTTGCTGGATCCAAAAGCAATGGCGAGATTGGCTGTTGGAGAAGCACTGACAAATCTTGTTTGGGCAAAGGTCACTTCTCTATCTGATGTTAAAGCAAGTGGAAATTGGATGTATGCGGCCAAGCTTGATGGGGAAGGAGCAGCTATGTATGATGCTGCTATAGCTCTATCAGATGCTATGATTGAACTTGGCATTGCTATTGATGGCGGGAAGGACAGTCTTTCCATGGCAGCTCATGTTGCAGGTGAGGTTATTAAGGCTCCTGGCAATCTTGTAATGAGTGTATATTGTACTTGTCCTGACATAACAAAAACAGTAACCCCCGATTTAAAGCTCGGGGATGATGGCGTGCTGCTTCACATTGATTTGGCAAAGGGAAAGCGGAGGTTAGGTGGGTCTGCTCTTGCTCAGGTTTTTGACCAAATTGGGAATGAATGTCCTGACATTGAGGATGTTCGTTATCTTAAGCGAGTTTTTGAAGGAATTCAGGTCCTTCTTGCTGACCAATTGATCTCTGCTGGTCATGATATTAGTGATGGTGGGCTATTGGTCTGTGCCCTTGAAATGGCATTTTCTGGGAATCGTGGCATTACCTTGGACTTGACTTCACATGGGAAGGGCCTATTCCAAACACTTTTTGCTGAAGAACTTGGTCTGATTATCGAGGTAAGCAGGGAAAACTTGGATTTGGTAATGGAAAAACTAAGCAGTGAAAGTATTTCTGCTGAGATCCTTGGACAAGTTAGTGCCACACCCTCAATAGAATTAAAGGTCGATGGGGTAACACATTTGAATGGGAGTACTTCTTCACTGAGGGACTTGTGGGAGGAAACTAGTTTTCAGCTGGAAAAATTTCAAAGATTGGCTTCTTGTGTGGATCTAGAGAAAGAAGGGTTGAAAGATAGGCATGAGCCTTCATGGGAATTGTCTTTCACTCCCTCTTTCACAGATGAAAAGTATATGAGCATTGCATGCAAACCCAAAGTGGCTGTAATTCGAGAAGAAGGCAGCAATGGGGACAGAGAAATGGCTGCAGCATTTTATGCTGCTGGTTTTGAACCATGGGATGTTACAATGTCAGACCTTCTTAATGGATCCATATCACTGCATGAATTCTGTGGAATTGTGTTTGTTGGAGGTTTTAGCTACGCTGATGTGCTCGATTCTGCAAAGGGTTGGTCTGCTTCCATTCGATTTAATCAGCCCCTTCTAAATCAATTTCAGGAGTTTTACAAGCGACCAGACACTTTTAGTCTTGGTGTTTGCAATGGCTGTCAGCTTATGGCTCTTTTGGGGTGGGTTCCAGGTCCTCAAGTTGGTGGAGTGTTAGGTGGTGGTGGCGACCCTTCACAACCCAGGTTCATTCACAATGAGTCGGGACGGTTTGAATGCCGGTTCACCAGTGTGACAATAAAGGACTCGCCAGCTATAATGTTTAGAGGAATGGAGGGCAGTACATTAGGTGTGTGGGCTGCCCATGGTGAGGGAAGAGCATATTTCCCTGATGACGGTGTTCTTGATCGTGTGCTACACTCAAAGTTGGCACCAGTAAGATATTGTGATGATGATGGTAACGAGACAGAACTTTACCCTTTCAACCTCAATGGCTCTCCCTTGGGAGTCGCGGCAATTTGTTCTCCAGATGGGAGGCATCTTGCGATGATGCCTCATCCAGAGCGTTGCTTCTTAATGTGGCAATTCCCATGGTATCCCCAGCAGTGGGATGTGGACAAGAAAGGCCCTAGCCCATGGTTGCGGATGTTCCAGAATGCCAGAGAGTGGTGTTCTTAAGAAAAAGTGTTTCTTTCCGTACAAGAATGGTTAGTATTTCAGTGTGCATGAGAGTTCTGCTTTATTTTAATTTTTCTGTTACATGAGAGTTCTGTTTTATTTTTTTCGGTTACATGGAGCTCTGCATTTATTGTATTACGAATCCGTACTTACTGTGCCTAGCTTTACTGGTTGAACGAATGTCTGATTACCATTTGCCTTTGAATTTACCCTTGATCACTCTGTTTTGTAGCTTCTGGACCTGTGTTTAGTGTTCACTATAAAGATGGCATGTCTCTAAGAGATGAAAAGCTATTTGACAATTATCACTAATATTTTTACCCAAAAAAATTATCACTAATATAGTATATTCTTGACTGGTGTTTGGCTTTAAAGGAATGTACAGCAATTGAATACATTCATTCCTATTGAAAGGCCATTCCATTGTTCAGATAGTATTTGACTAAATTGGCTACACTGGTCTATTCCATAACATAGGCGAATCCGCATCATTATGCAAATGGGAATTATAGTGTCTCCTGGGGTTAATGGTGACTTGGCTGCTAAGTTAACACTTGGCCTTATTGATATTAATTGCCTGTCCTAAACTAAACGAGCTTTTATGTTATCTGAGTAGAGAATGTTCTGAATTTTCAGGTTCTTTCTGTAATTGTCATCTGCCAGAAAGCATTCAAATTACTGCAGTCAGACATTTCCTGACCATCCAGCACATCATGTGTTCTCGTATGCATGAGGGCGCTTTACATTTGTGTTACTGACATGAACATGAATTTTGTTCCCTTTATCATTGTGGTACTACAGATGAGGATGATGATGACTGATCTGAATCTATTGCATCATCTGCAACAGCAGGAAGTGAGGATCAAAACATCTTATGACAGTACTGAATGGAGATGTAACCCGAAGTAAACGCAGAGTGAGTTTGGCAATTGTGTTAGTGTCTATTCTAAATATATAAGTACACAAGTCTCAGTTAAACTCTCTGAGCATTGTGAATCTCAGATGATAGTAAGTATAGGGAGGATTTGTTGCGATTTTGTTTGCTTTCAGAATTTACAAGTTTGCTTCAACTTATATCCTAACTTGCATTGAAAAAACATCAATTTGTTACATGATTCTTTTCGTTACATATAAAGGGATTGAACCTTAACCCATCATAATTCTAATCTTAATCCAAGATAAATTCGTGTTTAGAATTTTGAGTGAAAAGTTTTTATTTTTAAAAGGCTGTTCATTGATGCTATTTGGTTCAAGATAAATTACAGCGTGTTTAGAATTTTGAGTGAAAATGTGTCAGTGTATAAGATGTTGCAAATTCCTGACATTGCCTTATAGTGCTAAATTTTTTGATCTCTAATGTTCTTTATACCCTCAATTCTTTGTTATTATTTGTTCTTATTTTGGAAATGTTCGCAAACAAACAAGAAATTCCTGTTAGGGAATTCCAAGAAATATCTGAGTCTAGTCACCCAGTTTTCTGGGGGAAAAAAAATCAATCAGAACTGTACTCGTAAAAACCCTTTTGCAACAAGCCCAAATTGGAAGGAAAAAGCCCCTACATTGGGTAAGCAAAAGTGGACAAGAGCCTCCCAACTCGGATTTCTTTGATTTTGCAAAGTTGACTTGTTATGTCAGGTGCAATTCTATTAGCAAGGGGAGCTGAATGTAAAACATCAATTTGCATGTAATAGTGCTTAATTTTTTTAGCCAAGTCCACTGCTAGACTGTAACTAGTAAACATGGCCTAACTCAGAAATTAATCCCTCTTAAACAGTTCATTAAAAGCTAGCTCAAAATGAGACTCGTGTTGACAAAAATCGTGTATATTATGAGTTACATAAATCGTACCATATGATGTTCTCTTTAAAAAGTCTTGTTAGAGTATTTAGAAATCAAAACCAACCAATTTAAGAAGAGGAGGAGAAGTAAGAAGTTAGGACTTAAAATCAAATGGAGAGATTTTGGAGGTTTAAGCAACTATACAGTTGCGTGCATATATGTTTTAAAATCAAAATTGTCAGAGTATGCACTTAAGTTCAATTTCCCTCTCCATATATTTGAGTAATTTAGAATATCGCTTTATTAAAAAATAAAAATAAAAAGTGTCGGGGTGGGCACATGAGTTCGATTTCCTAATCGTACATTTGAGTAGTTTAGAATATTACTTTGTCAAAAAATAAAAACAAAAACAGTGGGAGTAGGTGGCACAACATCCTCTTCAGAGAAATAAAAACGAAAGATGGGGATAGTTTTCTTTAAAAAAAAAATTGGTAACTTACTTAGAAGTTTGTAACAGTTTGGTAGTCACGTTTTTCGTTGACCTTTTGTGTGGGTATTGGACGTGTTCAGCTCTTTCTTTGGAATCTTGTTTTTTCTTCAATTTCTTGCCCTGTCTTTGGGCTCTCTGGTTTGATTCTTTAATGGTTTGTACTATGATGATGATAGTTAAACTTTCTTATTGACTTAGATTCCAATTGAAACCGTGTGTGGTTTTCTTTGGTCAACACCACCACGCGGACAGAGTTTTCCATCTCTCTGTCTCTCTCTCTCTCTCTCTCTCTCTCTCTCTTCCATTATTTCCTTTCCTACGTCCCCTACCCTGCTTTCATTATCTCTATTGTGTTTTCATTAATTATTTTTGGGTTGTGCTAAAATAAACATTTTCAAAACATTTATTCAATAATTGCCCATTCCTCTCATATTGCCTCTTTGTTATCCCCATTAGTGCATCTTTGTTGTCTCCATAATGCCTCTTTACTACAAGGGTGACTACAAGTTCTGAATTATTTTTTTGCATACATGTACCGTGTTAAATTGTGATTGACAGAAAAATAAGGCAAGTATTTTCGTTCTCTAACTACACAGCTGCGTGCATATATGTTTTAAAATTAAAATTGTCGGATTATGCACCTAAGTTCAATTTTCCTCTTCATATATTTGAGTAAAATAAAAAGTGTCAGAGTGGGCATATAAGTTCGATTTCCTCATCGTACATTTGAGTGGTTTAGAATATTACTTTGTCAAAAAATAAAAAGAAAAACAGTGGGAGGTGGTACAACGTCCTCTTTAGTGAAATAAAAACAAAAGATGGGAACAGTTTTCTTTTATTAAAAAATAAAAAATAAAAAATGGTAACTTGCTTAGAAGTTCATAACACTTAGGTAGTACACGTTTTTCCTTTCTTTTTTCCTTGACTTTTGTGGGTATTGGACGTGTTCAGCTCTTTCTTTAGGATTTCCTTGTTTTTTCTTCAATTTCTTGCCCTGTCTTTTGGCTCTCTGGTTTGATTCTTTAATGGCTTGTGCTATGATGATGATAGTTAAACTGTGTGTGGTTTTCTTTGGTCAACACCACCACGCGGACACAGGGTTTTCCATCTCTCTGTCTTTGTCTCTCTCTCTCTCTTCCATTATTTCCTTTCCTACGTCCCCTACCCTGCTTTCATTATCTCTATTGTGTTTTTATTAATTATTTTTGGGTTTGTGCTAAAATAAACATTTTCAAAACATTTATTCAATAATAGCCCATTCCTCTCATAGTGCCTCTTTGTTATTCCCATTAGCGCATCTTTGTTGTCTCCATAGTGCCTCTTTACTACAAGGGTGACTAAAAGTTCTGAATTATTTTTTTGCATACATGTACCGTGTTAAATAGTGATCGACAGAAAAATAAGGCAAGTATTTTCGTTCTCTATTTCATCTACTCCTACAACTTTCGAATTGATTATTTTCTGTGTGTTGTTTTCTATTTGTCTGCAGACAGTCAATTTTGCATCTTGTTTTTGGTTGGGTACGTTCTTTTCCTGCAAATTCTCTGGCTTTGTGATTGTTTTGGTGGTCTGCTGAGCTTATTGTCCACAGTTGACATTTCCTTTTCATTGATCTGTAGTTTGTTTTCTTTATTCTCTTTTGCTTAATACATTTTCAATTACCAAAAGAAAAATTAAAGCTAGCACTATACCATCTTCTTTCTATGTTTCTACTGAGTGTGTTCAAAGCCAGATTTTGAGGAACCGTCTTTTCCAATGGCCTTGAGCACCCAAAGAGCCTCTGCATCTCTTTCAGCTGAATCGGCTCCTCCTCGATGGAAACATGATGTTTTTCAGAGTTTCAGGGGTGCAGACACTCGCAGGGGTTTTATGTCTCATTTAGACCACGAATTGCGGTACCGGCAAACAATAAAAACGTTCAAGGACGACCGAGACCTTGAAATAGGAGCAACTATTTCTCCGGAGCTGTTGACCGCAATCAAAGAATCACATCTTGCCATCATTGTTCTCTCCCCAAATTACGCTTCTTCCACTTGGTGCTTGGATGAACTCTCAAAGATTCTTGAATGCATGGAAGACACCAAGAGAATTCTGCCAATCTTTTATGACGTGGATCCTTCCGATGTACGAAACCAAAAGGGGAAATTTGCGGAAGCCTTCACTAAGCATGAAGAAAGGTTTAGTGAAGAATCAGAGAAGGTGAAGCGGTGGAGAGCTGCTTTAAGAGAAGTTGCCAATCTCTCTGGCTTAGATTCAAAGAATTATAAGTAAGCATGCATGCATGAACAACTAATTTCTTGTGTCTTACCACGAATCCTACTTGGATTTTACGTTTCAGTTCTTGCTTTAATGCAACAACATTGGATGTTGTATTTATGGATTAATGGTTATTTTATTTTTCTTCCTTGTAGATCGGAAGCAGAGCTTATAAAAAATATTGTCAAATGTGTGTGGACGAAAGTGCATCCAACATTCATGTTGTCAGGTTCTCCAGAAAATTTAGTCGGAATTGATTTTGCGCTTGAGCAACTACGTTTGCACTTAGCTCCCGAAGAAAATGACGTTCGCTTTATAGGGATATGGGGGATGGGCGGGGTAGGCAAAACAACCCTTGCTAAGCTAGTTTTTGAGAAAATTTCCCCTCATTTTGAACTTAGTTCATTTCTATCTGATGTGAGTGAGGTTTCTGCAAAACATGGTACACTAGTTGCTCTACAAAGACAACTTCTTTTCCCAATCTTGAAGGAAGAAGTAGGAGTTTGGGATGAAGAGTCGGGAATATTGTTCACTAAGAAATGTTTATGGAATAAAAAGGTTCTTCTCATCCTCGATGATGTGGATCAATTAAACCAACTAGAAAAACTGGTTGGAGAGAAAACTTGGTTTGGTGTAGGGAGTAGAATTATCATCACAACTAGAAATGAGCGTCTACTAGTTCAGCATGATATAGCGATACGACATAAGGTCGAGGTATTAAACAATGGACAAGCTCTTAAGCTCTTTAGTCGACATGCCTTTAAGAAAAATCAGCCTGCAGAAGGTTTTCTAAAACTGTCTCAGCGTGTCCTACATTGTGCCAAAGGCCTTCCATTAGCTCTTAAAACTTTGGGGTCTTTTTTGTATACGAGAGATCAAGATGCATGGAATAGTATGTTGCATAATGTAGAGAAAATTCCTAATCCAACAGTTTTTCATTCACTCAAAGTAAGTTATGATGGACTAGAAGAGATGGAGAAGAAAATTTTTCTCCATGTTGCATGTTTCCATAAAGGGAAGGATAAAGAGAAAATAATTGAAATACTAGACAGTATCTGGGACATTTCCAGTCTTATTGGGATGGATATTCTTATTGAGAAATCTCTCTTAACTATTAAAAAAAACTATGATCGTAGTGACACTGTTGAGATGCATGATTTGATACAAGAAATGGCATGGGAAATTGTTCGTCAAGAGTCTGTCGATGAGCCTGGTAAACACAGTTGTTTGTGGCATCCCGATAACATTTCTCATGTATTCATGCACAATTCGGTAAGAAGTTATGTAGAAAATACTAAGTTTAGAAGATAATATATGTCATTTCTTCTAAAACGATATTATAGACTCGAATGTGCAACTAATTTTTGTTTTTCTTAATTATAGGGAACATCCGCAATTGAAGCCATAGTCTTACGTTTGCCAAAATCAGAAGTGGTACACTGGAATTGTAATAAAGCCTTCTCTAAGATGCCCAAATTGAGGCTTCTTGAATTTGATAATGTGATCTTTTCTTCGGGCCCCAAAGTTCTTCCAAATTCGTTAAGAATTATTCGTTGGAGCTGGTATCTTTCCAAATCACTCACACCAAAATTTCACCCACGCTTCCTTGTTAAACTAGAGATGCCTCATAGCAAACTTGTCCGGCTTTGGGATGGAGCAAAGGTAATAGTATAGAAATATGGCATTTTATAATTCTTTTTTGAAGTAACTGGTTTAGCTTGTGAGGTTTTTTGATACTTATCTGTCTACAACTTTTATGTACCGTACAGGACTTCCCAAAGTTGAAATATATTGATCTTAGTTACTCTCATAAATTAGCCAGTACCCCAGATTTCACACGTGTTCCTATTCTTGAGGAACTGAATCTGAAAAGTTGTACGAATTTAATTGAGGTCCACGGGTCTATCGCAGTTCTGAAAAGGTTACAACGTTTGGACCTTAGTGACTGTAAAAATATCAAGAGTCTCCCAAGTGAAGTGGAAATGGATTCTCTTGAATATTTCAGTCTTTGTGGCTGCTCAAAAGTGAAAAAACTTCCGGAATTTGAGGGACATATGAAAAATTTGTTCAAGCTCATTTTAAATGGTACTGCTGTTGAGCGAATACCTTCATCAATTGAAGGTCTGGTTGGCCTCGCTGTAGAGTGTATGTACAGTCACAAAAGGCTCTCCGGTCAAATACTCTATATGCAAAGATCCTCAAAACTTGTCAAACTGCCAGGGGAGATGGAGTGTTTAGAGGAGCTTGAATTAAGTGAAAGTGCTATGAGAGAGCTGCTTGTTGTTATGAAAAGTAACAAATATCTATCCTTACATCGATCATCAACTTCAAGGGATGGCAGTGCATGGTTTAGAATTAGAAAGAGTCACCCTGATCCTGCACCTGACCCTTTGGGTTTGGTGCTGTCTTCCCTAAATGGTTTATTCTCATTGACAGCTTTAGATCTAAGCGGTTGTAATATTGGTGAAGGAGTCATTCCCGATTATATTGGCTGCTGCTTGTATTCTTTAGAACATTTAGTACTTAGTGGAAACAATTTCTTTAGCCTTCCCGCGAGCATTAGATTCCTTTCTAAGCTTAGGTATCTTGGCTTGAGTTTGTGCAACAGGCTTCAGCAATTGCCAGATCTTCCGTCAAGTGAAAACTTACTCGTAAATGTAGACGACTGTACTTCCTTAAGAAGGTTGTCAGATCCATCAAATTTGAGGGGAGCTAATGTGTATGATTTTGCGTTTAGTTGTCATAATTGCTTCAGATTGGCTGAAGAAGAAGGATGGATTAATAGAATATTTGCAATGATAATGAGATTGGCCCCTAACTCTTACCCTGAGGTACTCTCTCTCTCGTTGAATGAATACATTACATACCATGACTTTCTTTTATTACTGCAATAAATTAATATAATGGCAATTCTTTTGGTACAGGAAATTGTATGGCCTGGAAGTGAAATTCCAGAGTGGTTCAGTAATCAAAGTGTGGGAGATTCAATAACTGTGGAGCTGCCTTTACCTCCACCTCCACAATCATCGTGTAGCAGCGACTGGGCTGGGATTGCTTTATGTGTTGTTTTTGAAGATTCTGAATATTTGCGGAATCAAACCGCCCTTGTTGGATATGATTATTTCAAAATTCAATGTTTGCGGGGTCCGTTGGCGACTTTTAGAGTCGGGCATCTTAGGTCACAACACCTTTGTTTTTTTTATTTGTCTCGCCATCATCCCGGCCTCAGGAATGCCTTGAGCAGTCATCGGTTTTCATTCGAAGTACATTATTGTGCGAACAAATCTTCCAACAGACTCAAAACAAGCTCGAATATAAAGGAATGTGGGGCCCGTTTGCTGTACGAGAGAGATTTGGAAGAATTCAGTGGAATACTCAAAATCCCAAGCCCAATTTGAAATCAGCACTTTATGCATGCTGTCACCACCAGACAGGCCCAATTGGTAGTAGTGGACTGTGGGACTGGGATTTTGAGCCAATCAGCAAAAGATTCAACAAAGTCTATATTATTTTGTGCTTGGTTCAATCATTCAGTGATGTCAGTTCTCAGCATTCATCTCAGTAAGTCACCTTTTCTTTCCAGTTTTCTTTTGAGCTCTTTCTTTTGAGTGTATCATAATGCTGTGCTACCAAACTGTTGCTATAGTGATATAATGTGTGGAAAATGTTAGTATTGTTCCGAGTCTTCTGGCCAAAAGAAAAAAAGGGGAAAACAGTTAATAATGACGAAAGAATGTGTGTGAAAAATCTAGGAGAAAAGGATGAAAGAATAAGAGGCAGAGAGAATTGTAATTATTTTAAGTATATTTCCTCTGTTTCCACTATATTGAAATGAGTATAGTATTTCCTATTATATACAGCTTCTGTAGATTTCTCTAGAGCTAAGGTTATTTACAAGGAATATGGAGATATGGACAAGTGTAGGCCTGATATTGAATCAGCCGTTTTCCTTGGAGTTTCTAAAGGAATGTGAGTGAAGGAAATTTGCTGCATTATTATGCTTGCTCATTGCTGCTTTTGGATTTTGCAGTAGGCATGTAAATTTGCATCTTTGCTGTTATTTAAATTTATTTCGATAGAAAATCAGGAAAGGAAAGGAGAGGTGGTAAGTTCATAAGGAAAGAGAGAATAACAGAGAAGGAGAGGCAAAAGGAACTGAGTTTTAGCTTTACAACAAAAATTAGCAGGAGTGGAGCAATTAACATAATTAAATTTTGATAGGTGCTGGACATAGCCTAATGGGGTTAAGCAAAATCAGCTTATTTTCGTTGCTAATTGCTTATGTTGTATCTTTTATAATGATTTTCCTTTCTTAATTTCGTTTCAGTTCTCTGGAAAAACAGTTGGCATTATTGGCTTAGGAAGAATTGGCAAAGCCAGAGTTGAAGTACTGGGATTACTATCCAAGTTCCGTGGAGTTGGTTGCTGTGTGAACTCTGATCACTTCTGAGGAGACCAATGACATTGTCGATTTTGAAGTCATTGATGTGTTGGGTCCGAAGGGTGTTCTCATTAGCATTGGAAGAGGCCTTCATGTTGATGAACCTGAGTGTGTGCACTGTGCATCGCTGGATGGTTTCTGCTGAAATGGTTAGTAACTTGGGTGGGAGGTATCTTATTCTGCTTAAATGGTTTCTTCTGTAGGTTCAAGTCCACATGTGGTATGTCATCCCCAAATTTGAGATTTTCTTTAACTTCAAGTTGTGATAATTAACTAAGCCTGGATATAGCTACCTCAACCAATGTGTTAATTAACATGGATAGTTTCTCAAGTGTATGCTATAGTTTTAACTTGTGCTCTGCTTCCAGGACATCAGTTTTCCTTCTGCACTTACCTCTTGTATTGGTGTTTTCCTAAATTGTTTGTCCTTTTACTACATTCGAGTAGGGGTGGGCATCTTAAACCGAAATACCGAAACTGTACCCTAACCGTATTGTACCATACCGATTTTATACCGTTTCATTTGGTATTGAGAGATATTTGGTACTGTACCATACCGTACCAATAGAGTATGGTATGGTAGCGGTATCAAGATTTTGATACCGGTCAATACCGTACCGTACCAAATAGTACTAAAATATAATTTTTGATTCATTTGATAATTAAAAGATGTTTCATGTATATGGTTTCTTTCATTGACTGTATATTAGCATAAATTTCCATGTATGCATCATAAAAATTGACTAAGCTTTGTTATTAGGTATGGAGCTTCATAGGACTCGAAAATTCTCATTCACCATTTGGATTTTAACTATTTTGGTTTGCAAGCCATCAGGCATGCGTTGTAACCATTTGAATTTGATGAATATGTGTTGATGGATAAATATTGATTTGGTTGATTTGGATATTGAATATGTTGAATCTTTGAATTTGTAACTTATGCATCACTTATTTTGGTGAATGAATATGTTGAATATTGAATTGGTTCATTTTTTAGTTGTGTCATTTTGGTACCGAAATTGTACCGATACCGATTTGGCACGGTATGGTACGGTACCAATTTTGACAAACCATAATCCCATACCGTACCATATCGATTTAAATTTCCGATATCGATAGCGGTATAGGCTCAATACCGTACCATATCGCACCGTGCCCACCCCTACATTCGAGATATATTCTGATTCTGAGTGGATGGTCCTTGCTTTTTATTTATTTATTTATGACTTAAATTAACCTGTTAATTTCAATGTGTTAGATCATTTACTTCATATAGCCCTCGAGTAAAATAACATTTCCAGAGCAACCTTTCTATGCTGTATTATCAAACTATTGCTAAAAATGTTAGTATAATTCTGAGCTTCTGACCCAAAAAAAGGAAAATAAAATTCTTAGCAAAATGAAAGAATGTTTGAAGGTTACTAATGAGAATAACTAGGCTAATGAAGAATGTTTATACCAAAATGAAAAGCCAATGAATATCAGACACGTGGACCAAACCAGGGCTATGGGTGCATTCGGCATCCACCTTCGGTATCATCCCTACCGGTTGCAACATTAGGGCAACCTCACTCCCTTCGACAGGTGGCGGTCCCACAATTGATGTCAAGAGTCCCACATCGAAACTCTAAACAAATTGCACACCTCCCAAGGCCTATAAAAGAGGACAACCGTCCCACCAAGGTAATCAATCGTAACTCACAGATACGCCTATTGATTTGTAGTTCAAACTTACTAAATCCAGACTTACTTAAGCATTGAGAGTTTTCGGCACCACACCGGTACCTAGAACTTACCGAGCGTTTGCTATCTTACAGGTATAACATCCTACCGAGGCCATAACATACCAAGGTAAACGAAATCATTAAGTTACGCGAAAGTGCCGAACCATTTTTCTGCGTCAATAGTTTGGCGCCGTCTGTGGGAAACGATAACAATCAACCTACAATTCCTAAAAAAAATGTAATGGGAACCACTTCAGACTACAGTTCCTATCGGAGGATGGATTACCGACGGTACACCAAGTGGAGCAAGCCCGCACGCACTCTAGCACCTCCTTCGTAATCCTCCAGCTTCAGACCACGGTCGGCGTGAGCTTCGCTCAAATGACCTCCCTTCGGAGGGAAATGGCTAAACTCCAAGAACATAACAATCTCCTCTCGCCCAAAGTAGAAGAAACACGGCGATCGCTAACCAGCAGGAAACACAGAGCATTCAGCTACCGAAGTCTTCCTGTAGTCCGCAGACCGGTCGGCAGAGGAAGGGAAAGAGGGGGCAAAGGCAACGCCTGCGCCTCCAAACAGTTGGTGGTCCCAACTCCACAGACCAGCCTCACGCATCAAGAAGGTGTACACCGATTGTCGCCATCGGATCAATGACAGAAGGATGCCGAACGGCATAGGTCCCCAATCAAGGTGAATGCCCGCTGCGGGACTCACTGATGAAGGTCCTAGGAGATAAATCGCCCCTTAGGAAGGTCCAAGGTTTGGATTCGGAATGGAATCTGATGATGAGTACGTCCCCACCAAGGGCACCGAATCAAACTATTGTTCTGAAACTCCCCCGAGTATTCAAGGCAAAACCACTAAGTCCGAGGAGAACTTCCAAGACTTCGCCCGAGGAGGTCCCGAGTCGAGACCCCGCTATCCGCCTCGCTTCCAGAGAATCCAGAAGATGGAAGACGACCAAACCTACCCCAAGTCCCTCGATCGGGAAAACTTTGGCCAGACCCTTTACCGAGTGCATCAAGAAGTCCGACAGAGGAGGTGCACTGCTGCTTATACCATTTTATACCGCATGGAGGACCTTTTGACGCACCTTCACTCCTTCCAATCGCAGCTGGATGCAAGGGCCTCACGACGAGGGGCAATGCTCACTGCTCCCATCATCCTCACCAAGCCGCCCGAATCGTTCTACCGCCTCGAGCCGTGGATGGTAGACTCTCCGACGAATCAAGCAGCATTTTCTTCAACCACTTTATGATCCAGACGGATCGCTTGTACTCGCCGATGATCCGCATACGATTCGCAAAGAGAAGACGAACCTACGGAGTACGCAACACGCTTCACCACGAGTACTGAGGTGTCCCGGCGGACGATAGGCAGCCTACGGTGCCTTCAAGAGTGGCTTTCGGTCCTCTCATTTCCGGTACTGCACGTGAGTAATCGCGCATATACGACGAGTTGATGAAGTAGGCGGCAGCTCATACGAAGGCGAATATTTCAACTCCAAACCCGGCCTTCGCTCGGAAGGAGGAGTCAATAACCAAGAGTTATCCGGTGAATCGACGATTCTTCGGCAGGAATAACGGAAGGACGACCGTGACGGCCGCCAGTGGAAACTCAAGAAAGGGCGCGGATATACGGTCGAATTACCACCGCGGCGCCGCTATCAATCACGATCGTGCCTGTGAAGTCTTCACCCATCGAACACAACATAGGAGACCGCTCGATGAACGAGCATGACCAAATCCCGCCACCGAACCGAAAGCCCAATCGGCAGGATAACGACATCGCAAATTTCGCCGATACCACCAGCAGTAATACCACAACACCAAGACTACATTAGTCCGAGGAAGATCGCTGAGCGCCTCGATTCGGAAGGAAAGCCGATCATTATATCGCCAGCCACCACAGCCCCAAAGACCGAACGCGAATCGGCAGATCAACACGACAAGACTATCACGGAGGCCCCACTCGCGGGACCCTCCAACCGCTCAATGAAACAATATGTGCGTGCGCCACTACCCCTGTGTCTTCGTATAGAGGACGATCGGTGCAGAAGGTCCCAAGGTGGGGTGGAGCCCATCACATTCAAAGTGAAGAAGAGGAGGAAGGGATCATTTACCCCACGATGACCCAATGATCATTCGGCCGAGATCACCGACTACGATGTAGGTCGGTGCTAATCGACACCGAGTTCGTGAACGTAATTTTTGCCGATGCGCTCAAGGATCGGAATTGCCGACGCATGGTTAATCGGCAAATAACACCTCCTCGCTTTTTCGGGATCCGTCCAACTAGTCGGCAGACGCCCATCGCTTTCGCCCGCTTCTGTGAAGACAATGACCTACGACCAATTCCTCATTGTCGACTCCCAATGGCGATAACGCCATCATAGGGCGACGACACTTACCAGATCAAAGCCCACTTATCCCCACATGTTGTCGATGAAGTTCCCTACACGCAACGGCACGGGGTCATCCGGTGACTGACGGACGCTATGCCACACCTTTAAGTCGGTAGCTTGTAAGCCGCCAATGGAAGCCATGACTGCGGGGACTACCGAACGGTAGCGGCCCATTGACGACTCTGTGGAGGAAACTCCAACGCCGGTAGCACACCGTCAAGAACTCGAGACCGTGGTCCCGAACGAGGATTTTCCCGATCGTGTGTAAAATCGCACCACTTAGATCCCGACCTCCGAGGACAGCTTCATCGACTTCTTACGCAACAGCGGAGGTCTTCGCCGTCTTACGACGACATGCCCGATATATCACCCGACGCCATCACCACAAGCTCAAGATCTCCGCCGCCACAAATCGGTCGATGAAGCGCCGCCATATGATGCCGAACGGCACGAGGCGATGCGCGGCCGGTTGACAAGCTTAAGGCCATCGGCTTTATCAAGGAAGCTACGCACTCGTCTCGCTTGCGAACTCACCATGGTTCGAAAACCACCGAGGATGGCGGATTTGTTAGGACTATACCGACTGAACAAGGCCTCGTCCGGCGACGCTTCTACGAGAATCGACCACTTGTCGACGCCACCGCGGACACGAGCCGCCACTTCATGGATGCATATTCGGATACAACCAGATCTTCATGGACCTTGCCGATAGAGAGCATACGGCATTCATCACCGACCGCGGTTTGTACTGTTATAACGCCATGCCTTTCGCCCAAGAACGCGGGGCAACTTATCAACGGCTCGTCAACCGGATTTTTGCCAAGCACATCGGCGGCATCATGGAGATATATGTCGACGACATGTTGGTGAAAAGCCGAACGGTAGGAGGGCATCTGGAAAACCTGGCCCTCATGTTCGGTATACTAAAGGACTACCGAATGGTGTATCTTCCGGTAAATTTCTCGGATTCATGATCAGCCAAAGGGGAATCGAGGTTAATCCCAAGAAAATCAAAGCCATAATAGACATGGAAATGCCGAAGACACAGAAGGACATTCAAAGCCTTACGGACGTGTCGCCGCCCTGACACGCTTCATCTCCAAGGCCACCGACAAGTGCGTGCCGTTCTTCAAAGCTTTGAAAGGGGGCAAACATCATATCGCATGGACTCCCGAATGCGACCAGGCATTTCAAAACTTGAAGAACTACATGAGCCAGGCACCGCTATTATCGAAACCGCTCCCAGGAGAAGTACTACTCCTATACCTTTCGGTATCCAACATTGCCGTTAGCTCAGCATTGATACGGAAGCCGAGAAAGTAGAGCTACCGATTTTCTATGTCAGCAAGGCACTCCAACCGCAGAGCTTCGATACCCACCCTTAGAGAAGTTAGCACCGCCTCGTGGTCTCGGCGCCAAGGCTTCGCCATACTTCCAGCGCACGAGATCACCGCTCGACAAACAGCCTCTTCGGCAGTACTCCAAAAGCCGAAACGCCGGGCCGATTGGTCAAGTGGGCAATCGAGTTGGGAGAATTTGACATACGCCTGCCAAGGCTTGCGTAAAAGGTCAGCCGTCGCCGACTTCATCTCCGAGCTCACACCTACACTATCGGAATCACCATTTCCGAGCGCTATCCTTGCCGCACAGAGGGAATGGATGCCGAGCGCTCGACACTTCCGCCTCTCGGATTCTGCACGTGGATGGCTCGGCAAACCAACAAGGTTGTGGTGTCGGCTTGGTGTTAACCACTCCGGATGGTGGCAAAGTCGAATATGCCCTCCGATTCAACTTCTGGATCTCCAATAACGAGGCAGAGTACGAGGCTCTCTTGGCCGGCCTTCGACCAGCCAAGAGCATGAGCGCCGGCGATCAAGATTCACGTGACTCCACCTTATAGTGAATCGATAACGCAGAGTTCGCAGCTAATGATGCTCTATGTTAGCCTACCTATCGGCACTCACCAACCATCGGAAAATTTCAGTGCCTACGAAATACGGCAGATCCTCAGTCGTAAAACAGCCATGCCGATGCGCCTAGCATTTAGCTTCGCAATAAATGACAAGATTGAAGGAAGGTACCGGTCGAGATATTATCCCAACCAAGCACGGCCGAGGTGTGTACTGCTCGGTAAGAAGACACATGGATGTCTCCAATCTATGCTTTCTGGCAAACGAAACCCTTCCTACCGATAAGTCCCAAGCCCGAAAACTCCGCTATCGATCGGCAAGATACACAGTCATCAACGATATTCTGTACAAGCGAGGCTACACGATGCCTTATCTAAAATGCCTAACCAAGGAACAGGGGGACTACATCCTTCGGGAGGTCCACAGCGGAGTCTGCGGTGACCATTCGGGATCCCGATCGCTCGCACATAAAGTCTTCCGACAGGGATATTTCTGGCCGACTCTGCACCAAGATGCGAACATGTTAGTCAAGAAGTGTGACAAATGCCAACGGTTCGGTAGCGTCCCTCATGTTCCTGCCGAACCACTTTCACCGATTGTAAGCCCATGGTCATTCGCCCAATGGGGGTTAGATTTAATTGGTCCGATGCCAGAAGGCAAGGGTCAGGTCAAATATGCTGTGGTTGCCGTGGACTACTTCACCAAATGGGTAGAAGCCAAAGCCTTAGCAACGATAACGGCAGCCAGAATTGAAGATTTGGTCTGGACGAACATTTGTTGCCGATTCGGCATCCCCTACGCCTTCGCCACGGATAACGGCATGCGCTCGATTCGAAAGTCTTCAGAGAGTTCTGCGTTCGACTCAAGATCAACCTGTTCTTTGCTTCACTAGCTCACCCCCAATCGAACGGCTAGGTCGAGGCAATGAATAAAATTGTCAAGAAGCTATTGAAACGGTAGCTTGACAAAGCCAAGGGAGCCTGGGGAACGGCAACTAGGGAAACACCGTTCTCCATGGCTTTCGCCTCGGAAGCGATAGTCCCAATAAAAGTCGGAGAGCCTTCCTACCGAACGGAAGCTTTCACACCAAAAGCAAATGAGGAGGTGCTTGCCTTGAGCCTCGACCTGCTCGAAGAATGCCGAGCACAAGCCAACCTTCGGAACGAGGCTTACAAGCAACGATCTCTCTGCACTATGACCTGTGGTCGATCCCGCCTTTTCAATCTGAGACTGGTCATGCGAAAAGTCTCACTGGCAACCAAGAATCCTACTGAAGGAACCCTCGACCTTCCCGGGAAGGACCATACGAAATCATCGGTATCCAAATGATCGGGACTTATCGACTCAGAGACTCCAACGGAAAGACCTTCGGTCATCCTTGGATTGTAGAGCATTTGAAATATTATTTTAAATGAAGCCACCTAGCCTACGACATGGTTACAATAGAGTCCCAAAAGCCCTCGGCTTCTCTGTATTCACAGCATTTGGCAAGATAGCGCTCCCTAGCCTGGGCGGGTTTTAATTGTAAAACGACTCCAAATTGTATCTTTGCCTTCGGCAGTTTTTCAGTGAAAGGGCATTCGGCCCATGTATTCAAAACCTTTGTTGTACCCTTTAAGCTATTTTCATTTTAAAAAGATACGGTAGAGACCATCGGTCGCAGTAAACTACGCATTTTGGCATTGCTATTGGCCTACCGATTGAAGGACAACTTGAAGGGATCACCTTAGTTACCCATTGGACCAAAGGTTTCAGCTTTTATTAGCCTTCAGTACTTAAAAGCCGTTACTTAGCCTTCGACAAGTACGTCTGTTGTTCTCAAATCCCTACTAGTTGAAATTTTGCTTGAAAGAACTTTATTGGCCAACGGCTAGTGCCATTTTTACATAGCCCTCGGCATATAAAAAGAAATTTTCCTAAGTGTCTTACCGATTCAAAAATAAGATGCAATCAAGTTTGAAATTAAAAACAACTTCGATTAAAAGATGCCCACGGCATCGAGATATAAAGAAAACATGCCCACGGCATCAGAGTTTCAATCAAAAGATGTTCACGGCATCAAGATTACATCAAAATTACATTAAAAAATACCCTCGGCATTAAGTTACATAAGAGAAGGGCGGGACATGAGAAGAAGCTTTTGGAGAAGATTGTCGCCCTGCCGTTCGAGATAGGACTATACCTTTGAGTATCATTGCAGAGCGACGGCTTTGTCAAAGCGCAGCCAATTTCATCGGCTTCGGCAAAGAACCCTATTGCCTTCGGCAGATTCTTCGGGATCGGCCGGGCCTCCTCGGGCGCCCTCTCCTCGTACTCCTCGACCATTTCTTCGGTTATGCCTTCGTGAAGGGGAGGATCGCAACAAAGTTGAGGTTGAGCTTCTTCCCGGGTTGTATCGCTTGAAACGGTAGAGCAGGTCCGCCATCTCTAGGCCTACTTCCTTGTCAAGCAAAGTAGAAAACTGCGGTTGACCGACGGTACCCCCATATCGCCTCGCACGGCAGCCTCGATCTCAAAGCCCGACCCACTCGGACTCCTCAAAGGCCACCTGGATCGCCTCCTTCGACTCCGAGCCTCCTTTGCCACTAGCCGCGCCAACTCTAACGCGCCGACATCTCACCGAGCTTGGCTTGATAAACTTTACCGCCGTTCGGCACCTGCATGTCCTTCGCCAAGTTCGCCGAGCTTGATGGCTTTGCCACCTTCGCAACCTTCGCTCTGCTGTCTTCATATGCTTTCTTCGCCTTTTCGCGGCATTAATGGCTCACTTGACGCACAACCACATATCCATTGAGGCCTCGAATAAAAAGGAAAATGTTAGATGAAAGGGCGCAGACGGCAGGAAATTGTTAAAACGTTAAGCACTTACCGAAGCTTGAAGACGGAAGACGTGGCGCCTCCTCCCGGCGAGCTTCTTGAAGGTCCTCGATCTCGAACAGCTCCATTTGTGAACCGAGGATCATGTGGTTCACAAACCGACCGTCTTCAAGGATGTGCCAGGTGACCGGGAGGGGCTTCGCGTCCTCGGCAGAGAAGATGGCTCGAACAGCTCGGCTTGTCGCCGCGCTTCAGAGCGGGTCCGCATCAAGATCTACCGTGATCGGCCTTTGCCGTAGCTTTGGAGGAGGTACCTCGCAGCTTATACTCGACCGGGACGGACCAGATCGCCGCTCGCATGCGCCGATTCAGCGCTCATCCGACGACGGCGCTGCTGAGGGTTAAGTCATCGTGGTCAACCCTCCCAAGACGCCGGTGCCGCCCACCGCCGCCTTTTTCTTCCCCGCATGCCGAGCATGAGGCGCCTCTTTGAGGACTCGCTCATCCTATTTGCCTCGGCAGCTTTCCTCTCTGGTCGCGCGAGACGGAATCGGTCGATTTCCCATTTACGCCATAAACTATCGAAATGGTCAAGTATGCTTACTCTCGGGTCGACGAGCCGAGGTTTGACGAGATTGCCGGTGAAGAGAAACTCGGATAGACCTCTCCACGACAAGGACCTTCACTCACCTCTCGACCACGGATTCCGATTGAGTAGCGCTCCGCTTAATTTACCTCGCACAAAAGGGAAATGTAATTAATATTACCAAGGATGACACAATCTAGAGTCCTACCGAACGGTAGGATGGCCTCACCGCAATTTGGAACTTGGTGGGAATGTGGAAACGAACGGATGTCCCGAGGGCGACTCCTAGTCACGGACAAAGCACCCGCCGCTTCTCCACGCTCGGGAGGTTGGCACGCTGACAAATGGCCATGCTCGTAGCCTTCAAGCGATTAGCCCAACCCACCCCGTGATCGGCGGACTTCGACTTGTGACTGCATGATGGGAGAATCGCCAAGGCTCTCCTCGCCACCATGCCAAGGCGTGACTACACCCATTAGCGCCACCCTGGTTGGGATTGAATCGCCGGGAGCATAGCCTATCTCGCGCCATGATCCTCGAACGGCGGGCTGCAGAGGGAGCCTCACCCTTGCAAAAGTACGCCCGTGAAGAAGACGACTTCCCATCCTTCGGATCGCTTAGAGATTCGGTAGGACTCGATCCTCATGCCTACCGAATCTGTATAAAGTACTCAGCCCAAAAATCGCAATCTCCTCTCGGTGATCCCTGCGGCTCCTGTAATCTACGCCAAGACTAGCTCCTTCGAACCCCTATCGGCACCCTAGGATTGCGGGTAGACTACCAAACCTCACCGGGAGATGGTTCGGCAAACCGACTCTCCACGGTGAAAGTGGAGGCCTCGACCGCAACTAGCACTCGCCTTCTAAAGGGCGCCTAGACCCACATGGCGGCCGTCGCTATAGACAATAGACAACTACACTGGAGCGGTCATTAGCCCATTTTCGATGCCATGTGTTGGGACAGAGCTGGGCCCTTCACCGAGTATCTCGACATCGGTATGACTTCCATCCTCGGCATTAGGCCCTGTCGCTTCAACATCGGAGTCAAAGAGACCTTCCGATGACTCCTCATCGAACGCATTGGGCTCACACTCGGAGAATGACTCGCTATCAGACATCTACAAAAACAGGGAAGAAAGGAAACTAAGGCTCATACCGGATACTATCCTACCGATCCCTACATCACTACCTATGGCGACTAGACTACCGAATGGAACCCTATGGTCAGTCTAGTTCAAACCAAGGAATGACGTAACTCTTAAGGTATGCAAAGAGAGAAAGGTGAAGGTGCCGAACGGTACCTTAGTTTAACTTCTGAAAAATGAACGCGAACTATGCCTCATATCGTCGGACACAAATCGCCCTTCCTACCGTTTGTGGTACCGAAAATCGCCTGGTTGCCGTTAGCGCTCGTCGGAAATCGCTTGAATACCGAAAGCTCTCGTGGAAATCGCCTCAGAGCTCTCGCTTCTCACTAAGTGCAAAGTGAGTCTCCTCCCGAGTCACTCCTATTTATAGGACGAGGGTTCGCAACGGTACACCTCGAGAAACCAAATGGTGCATTAATGCGCCGCGCGCCATCATTGCTTTCACCACGTGTTGCTCATCCTATGGGGAACTGACGGCACGCGAGGCGCGGAAGTCGGCGCCGACGCCCTTCGCCGCCTCCTCGATGTGACCTTCGACTACCTTAACGTTAGCCTCTGAACGAGCAAGAACGAAAGGGTCAGAGTTGAGCCCTTCCATTAAATGGGTCTTCTGAACGGTAGGACAACATTCCCTTCCGACGACGACTTCAAATCCCCTTCCGAGAACTCTCGCAAGAGGAATTGGGGGACTCCTGTTTATACCAAAATGAACAGCCAATGAATATCAGACACGTGGACCAAACCAGGGCTATGGGTGCATTCGGCATCCACCTTCGGTATCATCCCTACCGGTTGCAACATTAGGGAAACCTTACTCCCTTCGACAGGTGGCGGTCCCACAATTGATATCCAGAGTCCCACATCGAAACTCTAAACAAATTGCACACCTCCCAAGGCCTATAAAAGAGGACAACCGTCCCAGCTTGAAGGTAATCAATTAGAACTCACGGCATATTGCCTATTGATCTGTAGTTCAAACTTACTAAATCCGTACTTACTTAAGCATCGGAGAGCCTTCGGCTGGTACCACACCGATACCTAGGACTTACCGAGCGTTTGCTATCTTACAGATATAACATCCTACCGAGGCCATAGCATACCGAAGGTAAACGAAATCATTAAGTTACGCGGGAAAGTGCCGAACCATTTTTCTGCGTCAACAAAGCATACAAGAATAATATATGTATCTACACTTTAGGCATATCGAGAAGGTTAGAAATAAGATTTATTTGCTACTTTAATTCTAGACAGAAAATTTGAGCAAGTTTGGTAAGTGAGAATATAGAATTTTAAGTTTATTTCAGTACAAAATCAGAAAGGATGGTTAATTCTCAAGAGAAGAGTGAGTAACAGAGAGGAAGGAGAGGCAAAAGAAACTGTGCTTTTTAGCTTTACAAACAAAAATTAGCAGAAGTGGAGCAATTAAGATGATTAGATTTTGAAAAGCGAGCACCTCCCAAAAACTGCAGGAAACTACACATAACCGATGTGGTTTATCAATGTTATTTATTGGTTTATGTTGTATCTTTTGTGATGGTTTTCCTTTCTTAATTTTAATCAGTTATTTATTGGTTTATGTTGTATCTTTTGTGATGGTTTTCCTTTCTTAATTTTGTTTCGATTCTCTGGTAAAACAGTTGGCATCATCGGCTTGGGAAGAATTGGCAAAGCTAGACTTGAAGTACTACAAATACTATTCAATTGTTGGCCTCAAACCGTGGCATTTTGGTGGTTGCGTGAATCTCTGATCAATGCTAAAAAGACCAACGACATTGTCAATTTTGAAGTCATGGATGCTTTAGGTCCAAAAGGTGTTCTCATTAACATTGGAAGAGGCCCTCCTGTTGATAAATGCGAGTATGTGCACTGCTGGATGGCCAGTTAGGTGTGGCTGACCTCGATAGTTATGAGAATGAACCAACCACAAGTTCCTCTTCAGCATTGTGGTTTGATTAATATTTTATTACTGTGGAAGAATTGATTTGTTTCATTCGGTTTTGTAAGTAATGGAAGCTCGTTATAGTCCAGAAATGGCAATATTTTATCTGTTTCAATTTCCAGAGGTCTCTTCTACAAAACATGAACAAATTCTGTAAAATAGTGTGCATTATTATTGAATTTGAGAATATGTCAGTCCTATTTAGGTGCTGTGCAAGGTAGGAAGGGACAATTATCATGCTCTCTATGTCTGTTGTTGATGCTCTTTTTGGGAGGTCAACTAAGAGAGAAGTGGAATGCTTTCAGTAGGGGAGAAGGTGGGGACCTTCGGTAAGGGAAGAGCCTACAGAAGACAAAGTAGGAGAAGCAGTCGTTAAGCTTCAACACTAGTGTTGTGCCGGCCGAAGGCTCTCGATGCTTAAATCAGCTAAGAGTAGTAACTTTGGCAGAGTAACAGTAAAAGTGAGAAAGTAGTTACCTTTTTTATTTGAGTACTATTTCCCATTTATAGGGAGGTGAAAGTGTGAGGTTTGCACAAAGTTTCGATGTGGGACTTTGTGCAAGTCACTGTGGTGGTGACACGTGTCTGGCACCTGAGCTTCGGCAATGGGAGCTTCGGTAGTCGGGAGCTTCGGCAGGTGTCCGCCACCTCGAAGAGTGTCTTCCTTCGGCAAGGAAGAATGAGTGTTTGCCTTTGGTGCTAGTCGCTTTGAGGCTGGATATGCTCGGTTGATTATGGTGTAAACATTTATGATTCAATATATCTTCATATAGGAATTGGATCACAATTGTTTCAAATGCTATTTTGGTTTCACGTTCATACGAAAGCAAAATGCTCATATCAATCTTACAGTTCTGATTTTAACTCGGACAAACTTTCTTTTAATTGAAGGCTATGGTGATGAAATCAAGTGATAATAGAAGGTGCTCAGGTTGTAGAAAAATAGTGTTGCCTTGTTCCGCAAGGCTGGTGGATGGAGAACATATCAGCATAAAAGCTTTTTGGCCTCCCCTTTGTTATCTCTGCAAGTGAAAAGCTTGTTGGAACTCCTCTACAAGTTTGGACTTCTCTTTTGGCAATGACCTTTCTCTTTTAATCATTAAATAAATAACAAAAAAAGAAGAAGCAATTTAAGAGAAGACAAATGCAGCTAAACCTCCCAATCCAAGATCCATCTCCATATCACTGCATGAATTCCGCGCAGTTGTGTTTGTCGGAGGTTTTAGCTACGCTGATGAACTTGATTCTGCAAAATGTTGGTCTGCTTCCATTCGATTTAATCAGCCCCTTCTAAGTCTATTTCAGGAGTTTTACAAGTGACCAGACAATTTTAGTCTTGGTGTTTGCAATGACTGTCAGCTTATGGCTCTTTTGGGGTGGGTTACGGGTCCTCAAGTTGGTGGAGTGTTAGGTGGTGGTGGGTACCCTTCACAACCCTGGTTCATTCACAACGAGTCAAGACAGTTTGAATGCCGATTCACCAGTATTAGAATAAAGGACTCGCTGGCCATAATGTTTAAAGGAATGGAGGGAACTACATTGCGTGTTGTTGCCCATGGTGAGGGAAAAGCAATATTTCCTTGATGACAAGGTTCTTGTGGGAACACATATTTCACCGGCCAATAAGAAGACGACACGTGGACAAAGAATATTCCTTAGGTCAACTAATTACCCTATTTAATTAGGGAAATTGTCTTTGATTTAATAGAGAAATATCTCACCAATTTTCACCAAATCTCTTAGATTAACTCCTATCATCTTTTTGGGAAAGAATAATTCTAACCAAATAGGGATTATTCTCCCAAAACCCTAGCATATAAGGAGCACTATAAATACATTCAAGGTAACTCTTTCTAACTCGAAAAAACCCTAGTTAATTGTTGTCAAGACTCTCTCACTCTCTCTTTGCCGCACCCTATCCATCTCTCTTACACAGCTCCGGCCACCCAACTCTCCTTATGAGAGAAAACTTCCACCACTTTAGCTATTGTCGTATCTTTTTCAAGATCCAATCGAACTAACTTAGGCATTATAGGGCCTTTGGCCAACAACCCCTGGATGTGGTCTATTTACTCTAATTTATTTTGCACGGATCGAGGAGGAAGAGAGAGAAGGAAGATCAATGGTCAAAGGATCAACTCGAGAATATTCGCCGTGTGGAAATTTGCTCAAACATATTTGGTGCTTTCATTGAGAGCACGAGTTATACTCAATGCTAGGGCTGGGCATCTAAAGCCGAAATACTGAAATCGTACACTAACCATACTGTACCAAACCGGTTTCATACGCTTCATTTGGGATTAGGCAAGATTCGAGCACGATATGATACGATACCGTAGCAAGGGAGTATGATACAGTAGTGGTACCAAGTATTTTGTACCGGTTAGTACCTTACCGGATAGGTACCAAATACCTTAAGTTGTATAATTTTTTTCATTCTCTCACCTTAAACGTCAAACCTCAATCTCTCAGTCTCATACACGCTCTCTCACACTTAGACTCTCATCCCATACGAACTCTCCTCCATGCCCAGCTCTCTGTCTCTCTCTCTCTCTCTCTCTCGATCTCACTCAATTCAAGCTCTCTCCAAGCCAAATTCTTCTCATCTCATCTTGATCTCACTTGATTCAAGCTCTCTCTCACTCTCTCGATCTCGGTCTCACTTTCACTCTCTTGATTTCTCAATCTCTCTCTGTCTCACTCTCTTAATCTCTCGATCTCTCGCTCTCTCTCCATCTTTCTCACTCTCTCTGATCTATCCTAGGCTCCCAGCCCTAGTTCCAGCCTCACCTCTCTCTCTGGGATAACAATCAGCCCCAAATCGACAAAGGGAGAAATGGTAAGTTTTGTTGTGATTTTTGTTAATTTGTTCAGGGTTAATTAAATACGAATGAAGTTGAGGGAGTTCCTTGTCTAGAATACAGATGGTATGCTAGGATATAGTTAGAGGGCCGTTCATATTTCTCTTCCAGAGGAAGGGTCTAGTCATCAATTTGCTGAAATCTTACCAAGATTTCTGTAAACCTCTTTTCTTATCTTAATATGAAACAGTTTTATTAGCTAAATTAGTTGCTGCTCTGTTTTTATTTTTATAAATTGGTGCCTGATGTTTTTATTTATTTTTATAGCTTGTGGTATATGCTGGTCAAGCATAAAATTTATCTTTTACCTATTTTTAGTTCTTTCCTATTTGCCTTGTAAACCTTGTAAACTCCCAACTTTTGCTCATATTCCTACCCTATCTATGAAAAGTGGATGGGTCTAATGCTCATATTCGCTGGTGTTGATCACTGGTTTTTATATTCATGTTTGTTATGAGGAATTTTTCTTCGTATTTATTATCCTTGTATGATGGAGGAAGATAGAAATTTTCTGGAACATATACCAGTAGGGACCACAAGAACCGAAGCTCACTATGCTCTAGCGAGCACGCTATCTCTCTCACCTAGTCCTCACCAAAGCTTCCCATGCTCCGAAAGCAGAGGAACACTACAAACGACGGAGGCTGATCATCAAGCCACTTTAAGATTTCCGAACCTTCTTGGTTATCGTCACTCTTCAAATTCAATATGGGTCCCACTGCGTACAGTGGTGGAGTTTTGCCATCGTTGGAAATAGAGTGAAGGGCATGCGATTCTAGCTCAATGAATGTGTTTATCAAAATACCCTTGGTTTCTCTAAACCTTCTGGCATGGTTGATGAATTCAGCGGCGCCATGCTTGTCCAGAAACACACCATGTAAGACTGATCCAGCAGGCAATGGGTTGATAAAACTCGGCACAACCAACTCAACGTTCGAGTCCTTGAACTCAATGCATTCCTTGTTCTGCTCATCATGAAGGGTTTGGAGGTGAAACATGAGACCAAGAAACCTTGCACTGGACGTGAAGAAGATGTACGTAGGAACCCCAAATTCATCAGCCACGTCTATCATAGAGGTGCAGGACAGTCAATGACAAATCCAGCAAGCCTAGGCTTAGAGTCGGACTGATCTGACTAAGTCAGTTTATGGTCTCGGGAGATGTAGATAAAACAGAAAGGTATAGAGTTTACTCTCCGGGGACGTCGAGAGGGCGAGATAGTCGGCCGAAGGTGAGAGTGAAAGGGAGTGTCTGCCGGAGTCGAGAGAGAGAGAGAGAGAGAGAGAGGAGGCGTGAGCCTTGTGTTTGTACTAGGGTTATCGAAATTAGGTTTAGAATTACCTCATTTGTGTAGAAAACTTGTCTTTATATAGAGTCCATTTGGTAAGATTTGTGGAGAATAATTAATTATTCTCTCTCTTGAATAAGGAGGTAGAGTGTATCAAGGAGATTTGATGCCAATCAAATCCTTTGATTTAGGGAAAATATTCTCATTTTAAGTCAAGATAATTAGCTAATTAAATGAGATATAATTGGCATAAGTATTTAACCTAGGGCATATTCCCTTTTCTACGTGTCACCTTCCGATTGATTGCCAATTTCATGGGAAAGGAGGCTTGGAGACGGGAAATCAATTACTTTCTCATGTTTGGTAAGTCCATGCATGAGAAATCGTTGCCTTGTACATGAAGGAAGTTGAGGTTCCACCCCAAAACCAATTGGCAATGGGAGGGAGTAGCCCAACTCCTTATAAACTCAGGCTAGGTCCCTTAATTTCAATGTGAGACAAATACTCTCAACACGACCCCGCACGTGTATCGAACTTTCAAGCTTAACACATGGACAACACATATTGGGTGACGTGACGTGCACATGTGGCCATTGGGCCCAACACGTGAAGCCTTGCTCTGATATCATGAAGGAAGTTAAGGTTTCCCCCGAAACCAATTGGCAATGGGGGGAGTAGCCCAACTCCTTATAAACCCAGGCTAGGTCCCTTAACATTTGAATGTGGGACAAATACTTTCAACAGTACATGGGAAACAAGGAAAAGTTCAAGAAAAGTTTGGAAAAATGAGTCAACATTAAATACACATTTTTCATGACCATATTGTCCCTATTAACAATTTAGAATTATAATATAGCATTTGATGCATTCTTGTTTTATTTGATTTCATATGGGTATAATTGGAAAATTAAACAAACTTTGTTTTGCATTCATACACAAACCAAATATGTGAAAGGAAATAAAGTGGTACTTCTTGATTACTTTTCCAGTAGAGGTGTCAAACGGGCTGTGCCGGGTCAGCCCATCTCATTTAAACATGTGCTTTTAACGTTTTCGTGTCGGGCCGGGCCGACCCATTTAATTTATCGAGCCGTGCCATGCCGTGCCGGCCCATTTAGTAAAATCATTGATCCCGACCTGGCCCAAAGCCCATGTCCATATTGAAACGGGCCGGGCCGGGCTTGTGCCTTGCCCGTGCTCGTGCCTTGCCCGTGCTCGTGCTCGTGCCATACTCGGGCCCAAGAACCAATCCATTTAATTTAAATTTTTTTCACTTCATTTTTTTTTTACAAATTTATAAATAAACCCAATTCTAGACATGTATTTATAAAAAAACTCAAACATTATTTAAACATAGAAACACACCCAAAATCAACCCCAAAGTCAACAATTGTATATTTTTTGGGTGTGTTTATAAATGGGTTTTGAGTGTGTGTAATGATGGGTTTTGGGTGTGTTTATAAAGTGTTTTGGGTGTTGGGTTTTTTTATAATTTCAGCTCTTATTTTGGGTGTTTTAGTGAAACTCCCTTTTTTTTCCACTAGATAATTCAAATTATAAACAGTAAAAATATAATTATAGGCAAGAAATGATGAACTATTTGAAAACATTAATCAATCAAACATCCAAACAATATGAAATGGCGGAGGGCAAAAAGTGTCAAATTCTGCAAAGTCCACTTCAACTTTTCATCTTTAAACAACTTATTATTTTATATGTGAAATAATGTCTTGCTTTGATTAAAAGAGAAGCATATATGTCATATGTATTGATTAGATATCAAGTCCAATGTTGTTTAATTAAATTGTAGTTGATATGTTTAATTAATTAAGGACCCAAGTAATTTTTCTAAAATGAAAGACATCAAATATATATTTATGATTAAAAAAAACATATAAATAATGACATTAGATGTCAAATTATTGCATTTTGACTTTTGAGAAAGAAAAAAATGTTAAGTGGGCCGTTCTTGGGCTCGTGCCGTGCTTGAAGCGTGCTCGAGCCAAGCCCGGCCCGGTCCATTGAACCTCATTTTTGATCCTGGCCCGGCCCAAGTTTTCGTGCCGTGTCGAGCATGGCCCATTAATATTCGTGCTCGTGCCATGCCGTGCCTCATTTAAATGGGCTGGGCTCGTGCCGTCTGGGCTGGCCCGTCTCGTTTGACACCTCTATTTCCCAGGATTACCAAACAAGATAAAGGAATCTTCATTTCCCATTTCTTGAGAAATGATTTTCCCTCAAATCCGTTCCGTGAACCAAACGGGGCCTAAGAGAAATAAAAATGAAAGATGAGAATATTTTTCTCAAATAAAAGGGTTGGGAACTTGCTTAGAAGTTTATAACACTATGGTAGTACAGGTTTTAACTTTCTTTTTTCCTTGACCTTATGTGGGTATTGGAAGTGTTCAGCTCTTTGTTGGGATTTCCTCGTTGTTTCTTCAGTTTCTTGCTATGTCTCTAGTTTAATTATTTTATGGCTTGTGCTATGATGATGATTGCAAAATTTGGCTGACCGAGATTATTTTAATAGCCACCTAACTTACCTTCAATTTATTATTGCCTATGCAATTTGACAGTTAAATATTCTTATTGACTTTAGATTCCAATTGAAACCGTGTGCGGTTTTCTACGATCAATACGCGGACACAGTTTTCCATCTCTGTCTTTCTATCTCCCTCTTCCATTATTTCCTTTCCTACATCCCCTCTCTTTTTCATCTATATATTGCCTACAACTTTCGTGTTGAGTATTTTCAGTGCCTTTTTGTCTTCTGCAGACAGTCAACTTTGCATCTTGTTTTTTGTTCCGTTGGTTCTTTTCCTGCCAATTCGCTGAGCTTATTGTTAGAGTTTATGTGTCCTTTTCATTGATCTCTAGTTTGTTTTGCTGGGTATTTGCTCAATACATTTTCAATTACCAAAAAATAAACTAAAGCTACCTGATTTCTAGGGCCTGTTTTTCTTTTCCAATGGCCCTGAGCACCCAAAGAGCCTCTACATCTGGTACTTCAGCTGAATGGGCTCCTCCACATTGGAAGCATGATGTGTTTTTGAGTTTCAGGGGAGAGGACACTTTTCTTTTCAGGGGTTTTATATCTCATTTATACCACGAACTGCAGTACTGGCAAGCAATAAAAACTTTCAAGGACGACAGAGACCTTGAAATAGGAGCAAGTATTTCTCTGGAGCTGTTGACCGCAATCAAACAATCACATCTTGCCATCATTATTCTCTCCCCAAATTACGCTTCTTCCACCTGGTGCTTGGATGAACTTTCAAAGATTCTTGAATGCATGAAGGACAGCAAGAGAATTATACCAATCTTTTATGAGGTTGATCCTTCTGATGTGCGAAATCAAAGGGCGAGTTTTACGGAAGCGTTCACTAAGCATGAAGAAAAGTTCAGTGAAGATGTAGACAAGGTGAAGCGGTGGAGAGATGCTTTAAAAGAAGTTGCCAATCTCTCTGGGTTGGATTCAAAGAATTATCAGTAAGTATGCATGCATGAAACGTGCCCATTTCTTAACAAATTTAGAGAGCTTTACTTGGATGCTAAGTTTTAGCTCTTCCTTCGATGCAACACCTTGTTAATTATATGTAATGTGTACCCTCCTGATAGTTCCCTTTTCTTCCTTGTAGGTGTGAAAGAGAGCTTATCAAAGTCATTGTCAAACGTGTGTGGACCAAAGTTACTCCATTTAGGTTGTTAGATTCTCAAGAGAAGTTAGTCGGAATTGATTTTGCCCTTGAGCAACTACGTTTGCAATTAGACCTCGAGGCAAATGACGTTCGCTTTATAGGGATATGGGGGATGGGTGGGTTAGGCAAAACAACCCCTGCTAACCTAGTCTTTGAAAAAATTTCCCATAATTTTGAACTTAGCTATTTTCTATCTAATGTGAGAGAGGTTTCTGCAAAACATGGTACTCTAGTTGATCTACAAAGACAACTTCTTTCCCCAATCTTAAAGGAAAATATTATCCAAGTTATGGATGAACGGTCAGGAATCTATTTCACTAAAAATTGTTTATGCAATAAAAAGGTTCTTATTATCCTTGATGATGTGGATCAGTCAAAACAACTTGAAACATTGGTTGGAGAGAAATATTGGTTTGGTTTGGGGAGTAGAATTGTCATCACAACTAGAAATGAACGTCTACTAGTTGAACATGGTATAACGATACCATATGAGGTCAAGGTATTAAATGATGAAGAAGCTCTTGAGCTCTTCAGTCAAAAGGCCTTTAAGAAAAGTCAGCCTGAGGAAGGTTTCTTAGAGTTGTCTAAGTGTTTATTACAATATGCCAAAGGTCTTCCATTAGCTCTTAAAACTATGGGGAGTTCTTTGTATAGGAGAGATCAAGATACATGGAATAGTGTGTTGTGTAATCTAAAGAAAATTCATGATCCAGAAATTTTTGATTCACTCAAAGTAAGTTATTACGGACTAAAAGAGATGGAGAAGAAAATTTTTCTCCATGTTGCATGTCTCCATAAAGGGAAGTATAAAGAGGGAGTTATTAGAATACTAGATACGAACCATGACATTTCTAGTCGGGTTGTGATAGATATTCTTGTTGAGAAATCTCTCTTAACTATTGAGAAAATCCACTCTCGGAACGACACTGTTGAGATGCATGATTTGATACAAGAAATGGCATGAGAAATTGTTCGTCAAGAGTGCATTCAAGAGCCTGGTCAACGAAGTCTTTTGTGGCTTCGTGATGATATCTCTCGTGTTATCATGAACAATACGGTAAGAAGTTATGTAGAAATATTATTTTTGGAAGAAAATATGTCATTTCTTTTAAAACATATTAGACTTGAATGTGCAATTACCTTTTCATTTTTTTCTTAATTATTAGGGAACCGGAGCAATTGAAGCCATTGGCTTGCGTTTGCCGAAATTAGAAGAGGTGGATTGGAATTGTACTGCAGCCTTCTCTAAGATGCACGGATTAAGGCTTCTTCACTTTGATAATGTGATCGTTTCTTCAGCCCCAAAGATCTTCCAAATTCCTTAAGAACTATCCGTTGGAGTTGGTACCCTTCTAAATCACTCCCATCAAGTTTCGAACCACGTTTCCTTCTTGAACTAAACATGAGGGACAGCAAACTTTCCCGTCTTTGGGATGGAGCAAAGGTGAGAGATTATTGAAATATGGCGTTTTAGAATTCTTTTATATATACATAATTTGGATATAATCGTAACTTGTTCAACTAAGTAAGGGTTTATTTTAAATTATTATTTTACAATTTTTATGTACTGTACAGGTCTTGCCAAACTTGAAATTTATGGACCTTAGTTACTCTGATCAATTGACAAGTACTCCAGATTTCACAGGCATTCCAAATCTTGAGATTTTGTGGCTAGATTTTTGTACAAGTTTAGTTGAGGTTCACCCCTATGTTGCAGTTCCAAAAAAGCTAAGATATTTGGACCTTACGGAGTGTACAAATATTAAGATGTTGGCGAGTTCTTACTTAGTTGGGATTTTGGTTCCTTACTATGTTAGGATTTTGATTACTTACCAATTATTATTTAGTCCTATTGTAATAGAGATTTACTTCTTATTTATAAAAATAAAAATAAAAATATATATATATATATATTTTTTAAAGTCAAACAAAGTAGGGAAAATATTCAGATATGCTCATATATGCTCATATTTTCTCATTGTGTAACAACTATAGCCTTAATTGCATATAGGATTATCCTCTTTGGGGACATAACCCAGTGGTTCAGCCAAACGGGGAAAAGTGGCTTCCAACCTATGTGTTCTTCCCATACGGACCAACATATAGGTTGAACCCTTGTGGAAAAGTGTCAAACCAACTATACTTGACCATGGATGATCTTGCCTATCAGTTTGGAATTGGTACCCTTCGTTTGACCACCAGACAAACGTTTCAGATCCATGGTGTTCTGAAAAAGGACCTTAAGACTGTAATGAGTAGCTGTGCTGCAATGTTCTCTGCAGTCTGCTGTGCGAAAAGGTAATCTTTTCTTTGTATTGGAGCAGGAGGAGCAAGAACATTTCTGTTAAGATTACCACAGGCGCCAAGGGTTGAAGCCATGCTATTAATGATGCTACTCATTACAGTCTTAAGGTCCTTTTTCAGAATACCATGGATCTGAAACGTTTGTCTGGTAATCCAAGTGTGGGAGATTCAATAACTGTGGAGCTGCCTCTCCCTCCACACCCATCAAATAGCAGCGACTGGGTTGGGATTGCTTTATGTGTTGTTTTTGATGATTCTGAATATTTTGATAGTCCCGCATCCCTTCTTGGATATGAGGATTTAAAAATTGAAGTTCGATCATCTCAGAGATATTTGGATGACCTTCAAGTCTTTCTAAAAGATATTTGGATGATTTCGTCAGAACACCTTGGTGTTTTTTATTTGCCTCGCGATCATCCAAGCCTCACAGATGCCTCAACCAGTCATCGGTTTTCGTTCGTAACGCATTATTCTTCAATTAGAGGTTTGAAAGAACGCAAAACAAGCTCGATTATAAAGGAATGTAGGTGTACAAGAGAGATTTGGAAGAATTCAGCCGTTTGATGTACTGTGATGAGGCAGGTCCAATTGGTAGTAGTGGAAGTGGTAGCTCTGATGAGGACGATGAACCGGTCAGCAAAAGATTGAAGAAAGTCTAAATTATTTTGTGCATGGTGCAATCATTCAATGAGGTCTCAAAATAATACTTGAAAAGCTAATGACGATGATGGTCAATCCTCAGAATTCATCTCAGTAAGTCACCTTTTATTTTCATTTTTCTTTTGAGCTACTGTTTAATTTGCTCTGAAACTTGTCAATCTGACTGACGGAAGGACACTATCTATCTATCATTGCTTAATTTGAAGTATTTAATAATACCTGTCTCTCATCTAGCTTCAAATTTGACGAAAAGCAAGCAATGCATTGGTGGCATTCACAAAGTTTCAAATTTGATTGCATCATATTTAGTTCTTATATTAGGTAGGAGGAGAGAGAGTAATTCTCTTGTTACATCCTGTTTGTATAGTTTGCAGGATATGCTGTAATTTTGTGTTCCTCTAATTTTGTGCTATTTCAATTGCTGTGTCAGATAATGTACTGAAAACAGCAAGTAAGGTGTCTGTATGCCATGAAAATGCACACTCTGAATGAACATTTGCAGATGTTGCCCAACTGAAGCATTTAGAACTGCACACTGCTGAATGAACATCAGGTTTTATTGGTAACTCAGGAGGTATCTTTTTGTGTTTAAATAAAATTGTTTCTGCATACTGTTAATGTTGTGCTCTAAGAATATAATCTTACTAAGTAGTTTTGTCTGAAAATGGACAAAGCCTGCATATAGTTACTTTTATCAATGTGTTAATTAAAAATGATAATTTCTCCACTGTTGCAAACAGAAAACAACAGAACAAATCCTAAAATGTATATAATATGCTATAGATTTACAAAACTAACTTGTGCTCTGCTTCCAGGACTTCATTTTCCCTAAATTGTTTGTCCTTTTCCTGCGTTCGAGATATTTTCTGAGTGGATATGACTTGGATTAACTTGTTCATTTCAATGTGTTAGAATATTTACTTCCTATAGGCCTCAAGTACAAGAACATTTTCAGAGCAACCTTTCAATGCTGTGCTATCAAACTTTTGCTATAGTGAAATAATGTGTGGAAAATGTTAGTATAGTTCTGAGTCTTCTGACCATAGTTACCCAAATCGCTCACCCCCCTTACGAATTTCAAACTGGATCGCACGTACCGAATCGTGGTATGTTAGCGTTCTGGAACAATACATTTAGCCAACCAAAACTCATAAGGATTAGAACAATACATGAGCGACCCTGCTGCCCAAACTCGATTGTTTGTTCCAATCATCAACTTAATAGGGTGGTGGAAGAGCGATAGAGGGAGCCATGAAAAGAGAGAATCATGGAGAGAAAGCGATGGAAAGAGAGAGCCATGGAAATAGAGAACAATGTGTTAGAATATTTAGGCCTCGATAAATGAACATTTTCAGAGCAACCATTCAATGCTGTGCTACCAAACTGTTACTATAGTGAATTAATGTGTGGAAAATGTTAGTATTGTTCTGGGTCTTCTGACCAAAAGAAAAAAAAAGGAGAAAATAGTTAATAATGAAAAAAGAATGTGTGTGAAAAATCTAGGAAAAAAGGATGAAAGAATAAGACGCAGAGAGAATTGTAATTATTGTACGTATATTTCCTCTGTTTCCACTGTATTGAAATGAGTATAGTATTTCCTATTATATACAGCTTCGGTAGATTTCTCTAGAGCTAAGGTTATTTACAAAGAATATGGAGATATGGACAAGTGTAGGCCTGCTATTGATTCAGCCGTTTTCCTTAGAGTTTCTAAAGGAATGTGAGTGAAGGAAATTTGCTGCATTATTTTGCTTGCTCATTGCTGCTTTTGGATTTTGCAGCAGGCGTGTAAATTTGCATCTTTGCTGTTATTTAAATTTATTTCGATAGAAAATCAGGAAAGGAAAGGAGAGGTGGTTAGTTCATGAGGGAAGAGAGAATAACAGAGAAGGAACGGCAAAAGGAAATGTTAGTTTTAGCTTTACAACAAAAATTAGCAGGAGTGGAGCAATTAACATAATTAAATTTTGAAAGGTGCTGGACATAGCCTAATGTGGTCAAGTAAAATCAGCTTATTTTCATTGCTAATTGCTTATGTTGTATCTTTTATAATGATTTTCCTTTCTTAATTTCATTTCAGTTCTCTTGGAAAAACAGTTGGCATTATCGGCTTGGGAAGAATTGGCAAAGCCAGAGTTGAAGTACAAGGAATACCATCTAAGTTCCATGGAGTTAGTTGGTTGTGTGAACTCTGATCACTTCTGAGGAGACCAACGACATTGTTGATTTTGTAGTCATCGATGCTTGCGAAAACGGTATTCTCGTTAACATTGGAAGAGGCCTTAATGTTGATGAACCTGAGTCTCTGCACTGCTGGATGGTTTCTGCTGAAATGGTTAGTAACTGAAACATTTAGAACATGGTTGGTAACTTGGGAGGTATCTTATTCTGCTTGAATGGTTTCTGCTGTAGGTTCAAGTCCACTCCACATGTTGTATATGTTTGATACAGTTGGGTAGGTCATCCCCAAATTTGAGATTTTCTTTAACTTCAAGTTGTGCTACTTCAGCCAGTGTGTTAATTAACATGGATAGGTTCTCAATTCTCCTATGTTGCTAACAGAAAACAGCATATCCTTTTTCCTTCTGCACTTACCTCTTCTTTTGGTGTTTTCCTAAATTATTTGTCCTCATATAGGCCTCGAGTAAAATAACTATCGCTATAGAAGTTATTATATGCTGTATTATCAAACTATTGCTATAGTGAAATAATGTGTCAAAAATGTTAGTATAGTTCTGAGACTTCTGACCAAAAGAAGGGAAAATAAATTTTTTATTTCTTTATGTTGTATCTTTTGTAATGGTTTTCCTTTCTTATTTTAATTGAAGGCTATGGTGATGAAAGGATTACTAAGTCTGGTGAATACGGAAGGTACTCAAGTTGTAGAAAAACAGTGTTGGTGGATGGAGGACATCAGCATAAAAGCTTTCTGGCCTCCCCTTTGTTATTTCTGCAAGTGACAAACTTGTTGGAACTCCTCTACAAGTTTGGCGTGCTCCTTGTGGCAATGACCTCTCTCTTGTAATGATAAAACAAATAAGAAAAGGAAATGCAAATTTGGGGAATGACAAATGCAGCTAAACCTCCCAATCCAAGAGCCATCTCCACTATCCTGTTTTTCTTTCATAAGAATGATCAACAGGGATGCTGTTGGTAATTGAATCATCTGATGAAGAGCACAAGTGGATGAGACCCAAAAGTCTTGAATCTCCACCTATTCACAAGGTGAAATTGATCATAAAGGGCAGAGTCTGTTGCATTATCTGCAATGGCAGTAAGTGAGTAGTCAAAGCATAAGACTACAACAAATGAGGATATAGCTTTCCTCTCGGTTTATACTAGTAGTCTATGATTCTTAATATATTGTGTACATGTCTCAGTTAAACTATTATTTTTGTCACGTAATTCTAATCTTGGAACATCAACTTCCTTCATTGTATCAGAGCTTATCGTTTTGGGGCCCAACGACCACACATGCTATGACGTCACCTAATATGCATTGTCTGCATGTTAGGCTTCCTACATTAAAAAGTTAAGGGACATAACTTGGTTTATAAGGAGTTCGGCTACTCCTTTATTACCAAATAGTTTTGATATAGAACCTCAACTACCTTCATGACTTTGATATTGGGCCCTGGCATATTGTGTTGTGGGACTTTTTTTTGGGTCGGAATTATTGTGTTTTAGGATAGGACTATGAGCTCTTCACATGTGAGGTTTTTAATGTTACATAAAAATGGACAGGTGTATCTATAGTAATGGCGTGGGGACTTCTTTGATTTTTTGGACAGGTTTTTAAGAGTCTTTGATTGAAAGCACTGGTGGTGCAAAAGAATGGGGTTGCTGGCTTCTCTTCTATTCTTAAAATTTCATTTTTGTTTCAGATCTGTTTATCTAAAAGAATGGGGTTGCTGGGTGCAAAAGGACGGCCGCGATGCCAAGAGTTCTTCAATGAAAAGAGTCCTTGTGGATCAATATGCTTGATCCTTAAATTACTAAGTTTAAGAAAGTTGGGAACTTGCTTGGAAGTTTATAATTCTCTTCATCCATAAGATGTATTTAATTCCCACCAACATACAAGACAAATTGACAAGATTGTTTTGTAGCTTCCAAAGCGCAGCACCAAACAGGAAAATTCCGAGATATAATTAAGGAAAAGTAATAAATATTTAACGTAAAATAGAAAATGAAAATGACATAATTATTCCATATCTATAAATTAACTTACAAGTTACAATGACCAATAATCAAAATCTATATATATAAAGCAAAAGGGAAAGAAGGTGGTGAAACATTTGAAAACCCCAAATATGCCCTTTGTTAAACAAAAAAATAAAAGCACACAATTTTAATTAAAAGATGGTGAAATAGTAAAACACCCCTGATTTAAAAAAACAAAAAGAAATAGAAAAAGCGAGTCGTGCTGTGCTGTGCTTCTCTCAAAGAAGAAAAGCTGAAGAACGTGGAGAAAAATTGCACGGGTTCAGAACCCACGAAGCTGACGGTTTCCACAATTTCAGAACCCATCACCACCATGTTACCTATATTTTATTCGTCCGCTTCACTGGCACCCTTTTCTGCTTCAGAAATCGAAATCGAAATTGCGAGTAATCACCCAGGAGCACCTGGTGTAAAGACTGGCCAGACTCGGAAAACTTCCTTTCTCATTCCGCACCACACCTGCTATCCTGTAACTGAAGGTAAAGCATCCGTTTTTTTGTCTTAATGCATGTATGTTTCTAAATTCGTACAGGAGGGATAGTGTTCAAGTTATTTATCAGGTTATTATTTCAAATCCTATCTCTTTTTTGTCATCACACGTGCTCTTCCAAGTTTTAGATTGTTTGTTAGGATTTCTGAATTTGGGTGTTTGATTTTCGAAGTTTAATTTTCTCTATTTTGGCTAATTTTGTCTTGGTTTCTCTTTGTCTCTTTCATTCTTATTTGTGAATTTGTTAGGATTTCTGAATTTGGGTGTTTGATTTTCAAAGTTTAATCTTCTCTATTTTGGCCTATTTTGTCTTGGTTTCTCTCTGTCTCTTTCATTCTTATTTGTGAATTTGTTAGGATTTCTGAATTTGGGTGTTTTATTTTCAAAGTTTAATCTTCTCTATTTTGGCTAATTTTGTCTTGGTTTCTCTCTGTCCCTTTCATTTTTATTTGTGAATTAATTTTGTTGGGTTCAATGATAATCAGCTAGCTGCATTTGACTTGGTGTAACAAATGCAAGAGTTACATTATGTTCCTGATGCACAATTATTAATATAATATTGCTGTTCAAGAGAATCCAGCTTCTAATATGTTGGCAAGCCTGTAAACAACTGGATAAACCAACCTGTGAATGTAGTTATGTTTATGAATAGATTCTATAGCCATAACACTTTGGGCAATGTAAAATCTTGCAACAGTTGCAGTCAAAGTCTCTTCTCTAATAAGCAAAGTCATCATGTCGCCACCAAGTAGATACTCCATGATTAGATACAAGTAGTCAGCATCTTGAAAGGAATAGTAGAGTTTCACAATGCAGTGACTAGCAACCTCTGCAAGCAAATCCCTTTCAGCTCTAACATGTTCAACCTACAATGAAGTAATTCCATGAAGTAATTTCATCAATATGCTTGCTCAATGTTGTTGTTCTTTGAATCTGTGTTTTGTTGTGATATTCGAATTTCTCATATATTAGACCATGTCTTCCTCTTTTTGATCTGTTTACCATGACTAATCTCTAATTTTTTTATCCTAATGGAATTTCTTTGATTATATATTTATATATGGTTTAAATTAATTGTTCATGATTTCATTAAATTTTACTGCCGTACTTGGACAAGAACAAATCATTGATTCTGAAGATCGTTGAGAGCCAGAATACAGGGAAATTGAGTGAATGCGCAGAGTGAGCATTTACTTCTTCATTGACTGCTCTGCTTTGGACATCTTTTATTTTCACAGATTGCTATTTATAAGCAACGTATATCTGTTAGGCTATTTTTATTTATATTTTAACTTGCTTTCTAATTGATACTGCATGGTTGCAACTCACGGGCCACTTGGAATTTGATTGGAATTTGCTCAATGTTGTTGTTCTTTGAATCTGTTTTTTGTTGTGATATTTGAATTTCTCATATATTACACCATGTCTTCCTCTTTTTGATCTGTTTACTATCACTAATCTCTAATTTTTTGATCCTAATGGAATTTCTTTTATTATATATAGATGTTGTTTCGCTAGAGCACCAATGAAGAAAGCATTTAGAGTTGATGTGTTTGATGTCAATGGTATGATCTCTCTCTCTCATTTTGGTTTGGGATTTTTGATTTTTTTTGTGAATTAATTTTGTTGGGTTCAATGATATTATCAGCTAGCTGCATTTGACTTGGTGTAAATCACGTACTTGGTCTGCTTAAGTTCTTTATGGTATCTATACAAAAAAAAAGTTATTTATGGTAATTTATAAAGTAAGAATTTTGATTCTGTTTTCTGGCGTTTTCCTTTGTTTCTCCAGCTAATAGATGTAGGGGTTTCCACACTGGCCACTGATTTGTGTTGGACTTTTTAGTGGGTAGTTGCCAAAACCTTGGATTTGGAACTCAGTGGTATTTGTTTCAACAATTGAACATATTTTTCATCTCTGGGTAGCATTTCTTTTTCTACTTTGTTGGTTAAGCCAACCCCATTGTAGTGAGTAGAAGGAGATTTACAGTTTCATATTGTGTCTTCTGGATATTTTTATCAAATTAACAAATTTCCTTATCTCTCGATCTCTGCTTTTGCTTACCTAAATTGCATTTCCTTCAAGTTGGTTGGTTGGAGGTATTTTGAGGCTATATAATTATGTGATTGTTGTGCTTCATTCTAGTTACTGCTTATTTTATTTTTTTCAGTATGAATCATAGTTAAGCTGTCGTCCAATTGCTTCAGGTATGATATATGAAAATTAAGAAGTTTTTCATATCTACATGTCTTATTGAAACTTTGGAATTTTATCTCAACAGATTCAATTGTCTGTCACCTCTCTGACTTATTCACTAAAGCAAAAAAGCAAAGATAATTTTCAGGTTAATGTTTCTTCATTTTGTTTTATTGACATTTTTTTTTCTTTTGGGTTCCCTCAAAATTCCTTCACAAAATTTGACTTGGCTCTACTATTACGTGTTTTCTGCTCTCTTTCTTTCTGTTTTTTTCCCCCGATTTAATTAACAAATTTTAGCATAATTTCTCAACTTTAACCAGTTGTCTTCACCACCCAAACAAAAATGTCCAATTTGAAGCAAATGTTTTTAATTTTAGGTTTTGTTTTCTTTTGTTTTTGCTGAATTGAAATTACCCCCATTTTAATGCTGCTCCTAATCTCATGTTGCAGGATTCTCTTCCAACAATCTATCCATTGCTAGGTATGGGTATACGCCCACATTCACCTACCTTTACATTAGTTTCTTTGTTTGCTAATCATACTTTTTTACCTAATAAAGCAACAAGCAGCTCAAAGAAGAACAATGAAAACATTGAACCGAGAAAATCATTTTGCTTGCTCCTTTGTATTTGATTTTATTATATAAACCAAAACAATGAAGACTACAACCTCAACATGCTCAAGGTTGAACTTTGCAATATATGTATTATATTTTGTAAATAATTAATCATTTGTATTAATAATCGATGTACCTTATTTGATTCATAGAAGAAGTTCATTTTCAACGTATGAGTTAATGCCTTAACTTCAATTTTTAAGTAAAGGTTTGATAAAGATATGCAGATTTTTTATTTTTTATTTTTTATTTTTTTATTTTTTATTTTTTTTTTGTGGGAAAGGTTTATATAGCCATTTTGAAGATATTTTTGCACGTGAAAAATATATTTGTTGTAACATAAATCAAATATTAATGCAGTGTCGTAAGGAGATGTGTAAAATGTTAGTGCATAAATTCTGAATCTATGTAAAGATAAACTGTTAAAATTTAAGAAATTTAAGGTCTTTTCTATAAGTATCTTACGCCACAAGAGGCTGTATGGAATTAAAACATGTTAGATTGATAATTATTACATACAAGTAACAAGTTCGAATTAATAAAAAAAACATTAACTAAATTCACAAGGGTATTTATACTAACTAAAATATTTGGCAATTATTATATAGGTAACTAAATCTTATACATGGGCAATTATTATAGATTAAATTATTGGTAATTACCTAATAGTAATAAATATTGTAGTTATTAATAGAGCGTGCACACAACCGTACAAGAGAATGGCAACGATCAAAGAGTTCTTCGCAACATCGGCATTATCTAGCTCGCCGACGTGCAATAGCTCAAGGAAAACGACCAATAATGAACAATGTACGTGATTGTAATACTAAAGAAGGCCCCAGTAATATAGATGAGCGACATCCAGGTATTTCATGCATTAACAATTTGTTCTTGACTTGAAAATTTGCCAAAAAGATAACATGGGTAGTTATGTTCCATAAAAGTAGGACCTATTATCTGATTTTGTTTTTAATTTTAATATTTTTTAATATTAAAAAATATGAATTTACCATATTATCCTCATTTAATTAATAATTTCAATTTTAATATTTGAATTAACCAAGGGCATTTTCTGATATTTTGAATGTTTCACCATTCTCTACCTTTTGCTTTATATAGACTAGCCTTTCTGCACACGCTTCCGCATGTGCGAGAGGCTTTCTTTTAATCACGCGCGCTACGAGCAACTTACAAAGTTTCGTAAATATTTTTTGGCAATTGTATTTATATAGATCTCTGTTTCAACAATTTCATATTTGAGTCGCGCGCGTGTGATATATCGTCGTCTTAAAAGTTTTCCTTTATCGCCCATATTTTTCTAGACGTCCATCTTAATAGTTCACACACTATAAAAGAAAAAAAGAAACTGCTAAGATGGACGTCTAGAAAAAAAGAAATTAATCGCGTGCGTGTGATACATTGTCGTCTTAAAAGTTTCCCTTTATCCATTGTATATTTCTAGACGTCTATCTTAGCAGATTACATGGTATAAAAGAAAAAATGAACTACTAAGATGGACGTCTAGAAAAATAATGAATAAAAGGAAACTTTTAAGACGACGATATATCACACGCACACGATTAAAATATGAATCTGTTGTAACAGAGATCTATATAAATACAATTGCCAAAAAATATTTATAAAACTTTGTAAGTCGCACGTAGCGCGCGTGATTAAAAGAAGGGAGTTTCACTAAAACATCCAAAATGGGGGCTGAAATTATAAAAAAATTCAACACCCAAAACACTTTATAAACACACCCAAAACTCATCATTACACACACTCAAAACTTATTTATAAACACACCCAAAAAATATACAATTGTTAATTTTGGGGTTGATTTTGGGTGTGTTTCTATGTTTAAATAGTGCTTGAGTTTTTTTATAAATACATGTCTAAAATTGGGTTTATTTATAAATTTGTATTAAAAGAAAGCCTCTCGCACACACGGAAGCGTGTGCAAAAAGACTAGTATATATAACTAGAATACAAAACACATGAATTTTCTCCGCCATCTCCTTGCACCTACTTCCACTCACCATGCCTACATGACAATGACATTATTGAAAATTCAAATCCCACCTCAGGCCTCGTCATTTCTACAATTTCCACATCACACCCTGCATAAAAAAACAAAAAACAAAACCATTAAAAAATAAATCATCACCCTCCATATGGAGATAAATTTAAGAAATGAATCTGCTTACTGTTGGAATTCAATGTTGATTGATTAGCCGTTGAATTGGCGATGGCTCCGAAAGTTGTTTGGGACAAGACCATGGTGGGGGCTGAAGCCGACGGCTCAGAATTAACAAAGCCGGCATAATCCACCATTCCGATTTAAAAAGTCTTGTCGATAACACACGTCTTCGTTCATGTAGTGCTTATACACCTCACAGTTTCCATTTGAACTCAAGATTTTCCCCAATTTATTAACCTTAAGAGCACAATATACTCTAACTCGTTGAGTTAGTGTAGGGTGCTGCCAAAAAATAAAAAGAAAAACTACGCTTAACAGAAGATAAATAGAATGTTTTATAAATTATAAACTTTGGTTATCAGTGACCAAATTAAATTTTCGGGTAAAACTCAATGACTGAAAAAAGTATTTAACCCTTTTAAATTTGTTTAATTAGATATAACAATTGAGATTGAATCTACGCAATTTCAATAGTAAAAAAAACATCAAACTGCTGAAAATGAAATCCAACGGTCAAATAATATTATTAAATTATCAAAATTAGATCCGACTCCAAAAATCATCTCACTCTATATGTTAATCTATTTTAGATATTTTTACATTAAATAAAATTATTTTTGTGAAATTTCAATTTTTTTAAAAGTTAAATTTTTTGGAAAAATAAATCATGAAGTAAAAAAAAAAACAGAAGAAGGAATAAATCATTGATTGTTTGTTTGTATCGATTCTTCTTATTAATGAAGAGAGCTACTATTTCCACCCTCCTTTCCTATTTCTTCACTCACCTTATCTTCACAATTTTAAGGACAAATTTAGTCCTTTGTAAAATGACTTTTAAGGACTTATGCCACCTTATTAAAATTTAATCCAATGGATTGGAATTTTTTCATAATTAAAAAGAAAAAAAAACTCTAATGCAACTTAACAATTTGAACCTCAACTCCTGCCGTCATTTACCTTTCTTGTCCTTTCTATTTCCTATCTCTTCAACCTCTCCCCCTTCCCTGTTTGTTTTGTTTGCAACATCTTCCCCCCAATCAATTTTTTTTTTTGGTCAATAACTCCCCCAATCAGTTTAGGCCTTGTTTGGGATTGCTTTTTTTGGCCAAAAATCTGCTTCACTTTAAAGTTAAGCAGTTTAAGGTGTTTGGTAAAAATAAAATATCTTGATTATTTTAAAAGCAGTGGCATTTTGACAGCTTTTAACAAAGACTCTTAATTGCTTTTCAAAGCTGCTTTCAAAAGAAGCAGAGATGAACATTTAAGGAATTTTTTTAATTCCCAAAATACCATAATTCATTTTAAAAAATTGACACCACCTCCACTTCCACATCCAACTCCACCATTTGCACTACCACATTCACTACCTCCACAACCACCGCCACCACCACCACCACCACAATCACCACCTCTACCTCTACCTCTACCTCCTCCACCACCACCACCACTATCACCACCACCACCACCATCACCACTACAACTACTATCACCACCTCCACCTCCACCTCCACCTCCACCTCTACCTCCTCCACCATCACCACCACCACCACCACTACCACCACCTCCTCCAAAACCTCCACATCCACCACCACCTCCACAACCAACAACACCACCACCACCACCACCACCACCACCACAACCTCCACCTCCACAATCGCCATCCCTACCACCACCACTATCACAACCACCAACCCATCTTCATCACCACCACCACCTCCACTCCATCACTGCTACTACCACCACATGATTAGTACATAACACTTTCAACATCATGTCTATTTTAGTCATTATTTACAGTTATAAAAATTTTATATTAAAATTTACCAAACGGTTTTGACACTGCTTTTTGTAATAACAGCACTTTAAAAATATTATTTACCAAACATTGAGTTTCTTTACTTTACAGCTAATTATTTTCAAAGTACAGCAGAAACAACTTTTTTTTTAAAAGTGACAGCAATCCCAAACTAGGCCTTAGTCTTCTTCTTTCTTTTCTTTTTTTTCCTTTTTTTTATTTATATATCTGTAGCTTCTCCACCCAATTGCACAGGTTTGGTTTTTCTTTCTTCCTTTCTAAACCCTGAACAAACTCTCCAAAACAGAAGATTTTTTTTTTGTTTTTTTTGTTTGTAGACTCTCTTTATAATGACTTAACTGATCTTTACATAATAATCAAAATCGTTCAAAATCAATTTAATTCAATTTAAGGTGACTTTCTTTCTCAACCCTGTCTTCTTATACGCCATCCACATGTTTCATTGCTTCCTACAGCCTCTCCCAACAAACCCTCCAACTCAACAATGAGACTACCCTTCAATTCGCAGGTCCCAACCCCGAATTTTCTCAAGCCACCACCAAAACCAACCAAACTTAGAGTAAGGAAGAGGGAAAAAAAAAACCCTATACAATTGGGTGGAGAAACTGCAGAGAAAGAAAGAAGAAAAAAGAAAAGAAGAAGAACAATTGCAGGAGTTTTTTTTTTTTTTTTTGATCAAATAGAAAGATTCATTCAACCGTAGCACCAACCAACGATAAAGTTTACAAACGAACGGAGAGCGTTAGTGTGGCCTCATTAAAACCTTGCCATTAAAAACCCCAAATAGGGGAAAATCCGGTCAAGGAAAAAGAGTACCACCGCATCTCAAAAAACAAACAATGAACTACACCATAGCTATATCCTTTTCTAAAAGAATGCTTAACCATAGAGGAGCACGGTCTTTCCAAAAAAGTCGAGATCTCATTCTCAACCCATGCTAGGCTAGACTATGTGCCACCCCATTACCTTTCCGGTGTTGGTAGAACACTCCAGCCACCTCTCGATCAACCATTAACCGACGAACATCCTCCACCACATTACCAATATTACTCCACCAATCCAACCCATCTTTAAGAATAGAAACAGCTTCTTGAGAATTAAGACCAATGGTAAACTAAGTAAAACCCATGTAACCCATCATCAATAAACCTTCCCGGACAGCTACCAACTCAGTGCCCAAAACATCCAGACCAGGGGGACCAAAAGATGCGAAACCACAAATAAAGTTTCCATCGTGGTCACGACAAAATCCCCCCAGACCCCGACCACCTTGCTCACGTCCCACAGCCCCATCACAGTTAAGGAGAAGAGTATTGACCTGTGGTTTCAACCAACGAACCTGTCGAGAGACGAAGGGGAGCTTGGACCGCTCCTCACAAGATTTAAACACTTCCAGCATTTCCATCGTGTTTTCCACCATATTATCCACCCTTGTAATCTGTTTCCCATGCAAAGAATCATTACGAAGTTTCCACGCACAACAAGCAAAGCGCTCTAAGTCAGTTTTCGACATCATTGAAGCCACAACCTTAAAAGCATCAGCGAAGGTGCCCTTCGCCATATTAATTCGCTGAATAAAATGGGTACACTTCCATAGTTTTTGACTCATTTTACAGGACCACAAAGTGTCGCAAGCATCTTCAGGATAATTCCCACACCTTGAGCACACATGAGATGGAAGCACCCTTCTCTTAAATAAATTGACTGTAGTTGGTAGAATTTCAGTACATGGCTGCCAAAGCAGCATCTTAATTTTGTTGGGGACAGCCACTTCCAAATTCGCATCCGAAGCCTTCTTGAGCACTCTGATTTGAACCCCCCACTCCAAAATCCTCATCGCACTGCCTTACCGCCACACGATACCCAATTTTAAGGAATATTTCCCGTTCTTTGAGAAAAACCAATATTTGTTATCACCCAGCTGTGAAACTGATCCCAAAGCAATGCCAGAAATGATATCCCGATCTTCCAAGCTAAAATGTTGCTCTAACAGTGGTAAATTTCAAGAGCCAGAAGAAGTTAGAAGGTCAGAGACCATAGAAGTCTGCTCCAGCCCTTTAGTCAACAACGGTTTTGGAATCCACCTATCTTGGAGAACACGGATAGAAGCTCCATTGCCCACCCTCCAAAGCAAGCCATCCTCAATAACCTCACGTCTCCACATAATAGATTTCCATATCATTGACGGCGAGCTCCCCAAACTAGCCTGCATAAAATCATCCTCTGGAAAATATTAGGCTTTAAGTATCTTGGCCACCAGAGAGGTGGGGTTCTCTAAAATACGCCAAGCCTGTTTTGCTACCACGGCTTTATTAAAAGCTTCAAAGTGTCTGAAACCAAGGCCTCCTAGACATTTTGGTTTACACAATTTTCTCCAACCCAACCAATGAATTCCTTTCCTACCACTCTTCCCCCACCAATACCTTGCAATCATAGCAGATAATTCCTGACACAAAGATTTTGGCAATAGAAAAACTCCCATTGTATAAGTAGGTAGTGCCTGACCAACCGCCTTAATTAAGACTTCCTTGCCCGCCACGACAGCAACTTCGTATCCCAAGTATTAAGCTTGCGCCACACTTGTTCTCGCACATGATTAAACATCCGGGATTTGCTGCGTTGAGCTAAGGTAGGCAGCCCAAGGTAGCATTCATGACATGTAACAATCGGCACTCCAAGCATTTTAGCAATCAGTTGCTTTATCACCGGATCAGTGTTGGGGCTAAAACATACTGCAGACTTATCAAAATTAATTTTCTGACCAGATGCTCTCTCATACATGCTGAGAATCTGAAGCAGATAAGCACAACCAGCAAGATGGGCATTACAAAAAAATAGACTATCATCTACAAAAAATAAATGAGAAATAGTAGGTGCTCCCTGAGCCACAGAAATGCCACTAATACGCTTGATTTTGAGTGCGTTAGAATGCAAAGCAGACAATCCCTCCGCACAAATTAAAAACAGATAAGGAGAGAGAGGATCTCCTTGACACAGCCCCCTTGATGGCACAATCATTCCCGAAGCCACCCCCCGAACTTGAACAGAATATGTAACAGTGGATATACAATCCATGATTAGCTCCACCCACCTATCGGTAAAGCCCAAACGCTTAAGCATAGCCTCAATAAAGGTCCATTCTACTCTGTCATAAGCTTTAGACATATCCAGCTTTAATACCATTTTCTTTAGCTTACTCCCACCACGCCGTTTAATAGCATGGATGCTTTCAAAAGCAGCAATAATGTTGTCCGTAATCAGCTGTGTAGGGACAAACGTGCTCTTAAACTCGGAGATGATAAGCGGCATAATAGGCTTCAACCTGTTAACTATAGTCTTGGAAATCATCTTATAGATCACCGTACACAAACTAATCGGCCGAAACTCCGTAACTTTTACCGGATTGTCAACCTTAGGGATGAGCGTCAAAAGTGTGTGATTAATTTCTTTCACACTGGCACCCCCATTCAATACATTAAGGCAGTACCCTACCACATCATTGCATACCACCCCTCAATATTTTTGATAAAACAGTGCCGACATACCATTTACTCCTGGAGACTTAGTAGGAAATATTTGACCCAAAGAAGTTTCGATCTCCTCTCTTAAGAAAACTTGATTGAGGAGCAAATTTTGAGATGGAGTGAGTATCGGCTTGACCACCTCAGTGACTGCCCCTGCCTCATGAAGTCCATTGGAAGCAAACAAGCCTTGAAAATAATCACAACAAACACTGACAATACTTTTAGTAGATGTACGCCATATCCCCTGATCATCTACAATAGTCGTAATTAGATTCCGTCGTCCCCACATTTTTCCATGTTCATGGAAGAATCTTGTATTTTTGTCCCCATATTTCATCCATGAGACCCGCAATCTCTGCCTCCACAACATTTCTTCTCTTTCCAGTAACACATCCATTTCCCTACATATATCTCTCCGTTGAAACTCAACTAGTGGAGAAAACCTTCTCCTTTGGATGTCATCTAACTTCCGCTGCAGACTTCGGAGCTTTGTGGGTATTCGGCCAACATGGTCATTATTCCACGTCCGCAGAGACCCTTGACATGCCTTCAATTTCTTTACGATAGTTCCAGTCTTAGACTCCCAAGCATGCGTAATGACGTCTTGGCAACCCTCAATAGTAGTCCACATTTCCTCCAACAAAAACCGCTTATGCTTCCGTGCCCAAGTACTTGGTCTCAAATATGACAACAAAGGAAGATGGTCAGACACCATAGAATTCAGATGATGCATTGTGACCTCAGGAAAGGTCCTAACAAAGTCACCATTAGCCACAATCCTATCCAGCCGGAGCTTTACATTCCCATCACCTTGACATCGGTTAGACCATGTAAACTTATACCCCTGAAACCGAATAGTTGTCAAACCACACTCCTCCAAAGCTTCCCGAAAGGCCCTCATTTGTGACATGGGTCGGAAACGGCGACCAAAGTACTCATGAGCCCCAAGTATTTCATTGAAATCCCCACCTACAAGCCATGACCCTTGAACAGTCCCTGCAATTCGTCGTAGCAAATCCCAAGAGTGCCGACGTAACCTCATTTCAGGATTACCATAAAACCTAGTAAAGCGGAAAGTCTCCATGTCCACACCCTTTAAAATAGCATCAATATGCCCTGGAGAAGAAGAAAGAATAGATACTTCCACTCCGTGTTGCAATAACAAAGCTAAACCCCCCGCCCTTCCTTCTCGTCCAACACTGAAGCACCCCACCATACCCAACTGCTATTGCACACACTCCATCTAGCGCACCGTCTTTTGGTCTCGACAAAAAGATGATACGAGGCTTTATCTCGAGAAGGAATCTCAGAGCTCGAATGTTCGTGGGTTGCCCAAACCCCGAACATTCCAGCATAATATTGTCATTTCTCGTGATGGGCCCGACCGAGACCCATCACGGGCGTGCACTTAGCACCGGATGTATTATCGGTCATCACAGGACTCCCGGGGCTGCACGGCCTAGCCGAAAGCCACGTTGTATACGACCTTTGCAGAATGAGGTTGGCGGCCCCAAGGTAGCAAAGCCGCAGTGATATCTTCCACAAAAATGTTTTGCCCTTGTCGAACGCCTTGGAGCAGTAGGAATGATCTGTGAGATATCCTCATCCGGTCGCAGGTGACCCATATCCGACAGCGCAGCCTCGAGACCCCTTGGTTCGGATGCACCCTACCTTCCCTGTGGCCAACCACATCACCATCGGCCCCTTGTGAGGAGACCGTGACCTCCTTTTCCTTGTGCACTCGACGCCTTTTAAAGACTTGTGCCATGGGGCAATCCATCCCACTATCCATCTCCATCATTCCTTGCCCATGAAAAGCCTCGTTGAGGGATCGAGCCACCCCCATACGCTTGGATGGCATCGAAGCCGTATCATCCTGTTAAGGTTCGTCATCAAACAAACCTAGCCGCTTGCCTTTTAAATGATTCTCTGCCCAGATACAATACACATCCTTCATTATCATTTTCCACCGTCCATATTGTTCAACTTCAATAGCCCCTGAGGCCTTGACACTGCATGCAGCACCCACATGGTCCAGTCGCCCACAGTATAAGCAGAAATACGGAGTCGCTCATATTCAATTTCATACTATTTAGCTGGTTCATCTGTTGACAAACGCAGTGTGACACACCGTTTCAGCGGCTTATTGATTTTCAAACCCACCTTAATACGTAGAAAGCTCCCCAAGCAGTCTCCATTTAAGCCACGATCCACCATGTAGAACGTACCCAAAAAACTACCTAGTTTTTCTCCCATGGCCGGGGTCAGAAAAATCGACGGAATACGGCACACGCGCACCCAAAAACTTTGCGAATCCACCGAAACGGACATAGGATCCACTTCACCATCAATGCTCATCAATAGCAACAACGCCCTATCAAAAGTCCAAGGGGAGCCCCTCATCACCTTCTTCCTATCGAAATCTATTTTGAAAGAAGACAGGAACCCCTTGGGGTCGTCCAGAGACACCGCAGTGAACTCCTCCCTGGTATGCCAAATCCTCTTCAACGTGCCAAATAAAGCCTCCTTATGAAACGCATTTGAAGTGAGCAATTTCCCAACAAGCAAGAACCGTCCAGCCTTCATGTTTCCCAGATCCTCTAACCTGACAACCTCCACTAATTCATATTCTGAAATTGCCAAGGAAGAGGTGAGACCAGATACCAAATCATCAACAGCCGCCATCATCCACTCGATGCTTCCCTCTGTAAGCCGAAGACAACACCCAAAACCCGCTTGAACAATAGTGCCGCCGTATTTCACACACCACAAGCAATCACCTAGAAACCCTAACCAACCTGAATTGGAGACTGGCGGCGCTAAAACCCTAACCTTGGAGGAAGGGACTCGTATAATTGTTGTGGACTTAACAGTTACAATTGCAGGAGTTAATTGTTAAGTTCCATTAAGCTTCTTTTTTTATCTTTTAAATTATTATGTTTGACAAAAAGAAAATAATCATTAAAGGGTATTTTAGGAATAATGGTGGGTGGAAAGATAAGATTGTGTTTTTTCAAATTTACATGGTGGATGGGAAAAGAATGCCACTATTTCCACCCACCTGTCCTATTTTTCTACCCACCTTATCTTCTCACCCACCATGTAAATTTGAAAGAAAACACAATCCTACCTTTCCACCCACCATTATTCCTAAAATACCCTTTAATTATTAATTCAAAGCAAATTCTTTCAAAAACCCAACTTATATCCATTTTACTTCCTGGCCCGTATTAAGGGAAACCCCCCTTTCTTTCCTCCAAGACGATTGTGATTCTTTCAAGAGTTCATCCCTCTTTCTCATCCGGGAGGAAGTGACGCATGGGCTTTGTGATGAGAGGGGTTGTGTGCGGTAGAAGAGAGGATTTGAGTATTTATTTTCTTTTAGGTCTTGTTTAATTTCTTATTTATTTATTTTAATACATATGTGGTTGAAGAACATGAAGTTAAAGCATGGGTTCGAATGCTTATGGTCCCCAGGCTCCTATCATGTTGATCTCCCTTAATCAAATAATACCAATCGCTTGTTGTTTGAAGCAAATAGACGAAAATTAAACAACTTCATGAAATAGAATTTCATGAAATCTTAAAAGGACAATAGGAGCCTTTGAAGGGAAAATTAATTTTGCCCACATTGTTTCGCAGAGAAAATGATAGTACCTTTGAGAGAAATCAGATTTATGATGGAAAAATAGTACAACTTTGGGAAGCTTTTAGAAAACAAAGAGAATGGCTAGATGAGTAAGAAGAAGTTGTGTGCAATGTGCGGGTCAAGAATTTAAGTTAATAAAAGGCTCTATGTATTGTGAGATTAATCCAATGGCTGGTATAAAATGGTTGCTCACACTTAGGTGAGGGAGATTAGTTTTGTCCCTATGTCCTTATAAGTCATTTTATAAATGGGTAAATTTGTCTTTAAAATTTTGAAGATAAGGTGGGTGAGAAAATAGGACAGATAAGTGGAAATAGCAGCACTCATGGAAAAATAAGGTGGGTGGAGAAATAGGATAGGGGGTGGAAATAACAGCACTCTTAATAAAAAATGTATTAATAATCTTTAAAAAGTAGATAGCTTAAAAGGTGAAGCATTCCCAATATATATAAGGGTTTGGATTAGTTTAATACAATCTGAGGGTGTCCTCAATGGAAGTTCTCTATATATATATATATATATATATATATATATATATATAACTGTTTTGAGGGTTTTTTTGTGAAGCTCCCTACTAAAATAGTGTGGGACCCTAACTATAAATCCAATAAGCCCTTTATTTTATTATTATTATTATTATTATTTTTTACACAAACAAGTATTAAAGCAACTATATAATTTAATAGTCTAAACAAATAATTTAACTTTATAATATCTTCTAGAATTGAAATCGCTTCATCCAAATAACCTTTAAAATGTAAAGTATCTTTGAAATTTATTATTCGCGTATAATTTTATATGCCTTTTAGTTTATGAATGAAACCTTATTCTTAAAAATGTAAACATTTCATAAGATGGTATTTAATTCCCACCAACATACAAGACAAATTGACAAGATTGTTTCGTAGCCTCCAAAGCGCAGCACCAAGCAGGAAATTTCCGAGATATAATTAAGGAAAAGTAATAAATATTTAGCGTATAATAGAAAATGAAAATGACATAATTTTGTAAACATTGTTGAATAAAACAAATTATTCCATATCTATAAATTAACTTATAAGTTACAATGACCAATAATCAAAATATATATAACTAGAATACAAAACACATGAAAGTTCTCCGCTATCTCCTTGCACCTACTTCCACTCGTCATGCATACATGACAATGACATGATTGAAAATTCAAATCCCACCTCAGGCCTCGTCATTTCTACAATTTCCACATCACAACCTGCACCAAAAAAAACAAAAAACAAAAAACAAAACCATTAAAAAATAAATCATCACCCTCCATATGGAGATAAATTTAAGAAATGAATCTGCTGTTGGAACTCAATGTTGATTGATTTAGCCGTTGAATTGGCGATGGCTCGGAAAGTTGTTTGGGACAAGACTACGGTGGGGACAGAAGCCGACGGCTCAGAATTAACAGAGCCAGCATAATCCACCATTCTGATTTAAAAGGTCTCGTCGAGAATACACGTCTCAAGATTTTCCCCAATTTATTAACCCTAACAGCATAATATACTCTAACTCGTTGAGTTAGTGTGGGGTGCTGCCAAAAAATAAAAATAAAAACTACACTTAACAGAAGATAAATAGAATGTCTATAAATTATAAATTTTGGTTATCAATGACCAAATTGAATTTTCGGGTAAAACTCAGTGACCGAAAAAAGTATTTAACCCTTTTAAATTTCTTTAATTAGATATAACAACTGAGATTGAATCTACGCAATTTCAGTCGTCAAAAATACATCAAAGTGCTGAAAATGAAATCCAACGGCCAAGTAATATTATTAAATAATCAAAATTAGATCCAACTCCAAAAATCATCAAACTCTATATATCTCCATTGATATGTTAAATAATCTATTTTACATATTTTTACATTAAATGAAATTATGTTTCTGGAATTTCAATTTTTTAAGTTAAATTTTTCGGAAAAATAAATCATGAAGTAAAAAAAAAAAAGGGTTTAAGTCATTTTTAAACAATTTACTAAAGTTACAGACTCAAAATTTGAGTTTATGGTGCGTGGTTAGAGAAAACAATTTATTTGAGTCTAGCCAATACATGAATAGTTGTATTTTGGAGAGTTAAATTTTGAGTTTAGGTGCGAGCTGTGCGTTGAGCCTCAACCAAGTTCGATACCCGCTGATAGCAATCCCATGTTGGTGGGTAATTTAGAAAATGTCACATGTAATTCCATAGGGGGTGCAAAAGGGTACGGCAGCGATGCCAAGAGTTTTTCAATCAAAAGAGTCCTTGTGGATCAATATGCTTGATCCTTGAATTACTTGGATTTTTTTGGCGTTAGACTAAACAGGAAATAATATAAAATTACGTGGATATTTTTGTGGATCAATATGCTTGATCCTTAAATGAGGCCACACTAACGCCCTCTGTCCGTTTGTAAACTGTTATCGTTAGTTTGGTGCTAGTGATGAATGAATTTTCTATTTGATAAAAAAAAAAAAAAAAAAGTTGGGAACTTGCTTGGAAGTTTATAATTACGTGTTGAGCTCTTTCTTGGGGAGTTCCTCATTTCTTCTTCGGTTTCTTGCCTTGACTTTTGAGAATTTACATTTTATGGATTGTGCTATGATGTTCACATCCATTGAACTTACTTTAATAGCAGTGTACTAATAGTTTTTTTTTTCTTTCTTCAAATTTCTTTTTTTGGGTCACATATGAATCTTCCGAATATAATAAGTTTAATCATTGCAGGTCATTCATGAAGGTCATCAGAGAGCAACAAAAAGATACAAATTTAAGAAAAAAAATAATAAAATAAAATAAAAAACTATTACTTGGAAGGTAGGTAAGGTATACATATAAAAAAACACCAACAAAATAAGAAAACAGCTTATATGAAAAATAAAATAAAATTAGTGAATTATCATTTCTGGAAATAGAGAAGGAAGCTAATCTGTATATAAGGGGAAACAATTAAAGTGGACTGCTTCAAGATGTCATGTAAATATCTTCCTCTCTAGAAAATAAAACCAAAGTTGGGAACTTGCTTGGACAGTATATTTCATGTTTTTCTTGTTGACCTTTAATGGTCATTGGACGTGTTCAGCTCTTTTTTGGGGACTCCCTCGTTTCTTCTTCTGTGTATTTTGGCCCTGTTTTGTGTGGAAACTGTTTTGGCACCACCACATGTAAATTTCCTTTTTCCTCTTGAGAGCCTACCAACCGATTCTACCATCGGAGACTCTACAATTTACATAAGAAAAGACTCACCACCCCAAAAAACAACTAAAAAAGAAACCGTGTTGTTTCTCTCTCTCTTCCATTATTTCCTCTCCTTCGTATATCCCACGCATCCCTCCTCTTTTCATCTGTTCCTCCAACTCTCGGGTGAATATTGCATTTTTTTTTTCATTTTTTGCTGACAGTTAACTTCGCATCTTGTTTTTGGTTGGATTGGTTTGTTTTGCTGCCAATTCTCTGGCACGTGAATCGTGATTGTGGTGCTGTTCCGCTGAGCTGTTGTCCGAGTTGCTGCGTTTCCATTTCATTAATCTCTATTTTGTTTCGCTGGGTATTTGCTTTCTTCCCTTCTTCTCTTTTGCTTAATACGTTTTCAATTACCCAAAAGAAAAACTAAAGCTACCATTTTCATTTTATGTATTTCCTGAGTGTTTGCCGAACCAGATTTCCAGGAACTGTCATTTTCAAATGGCCTTGAGCACCCAAAGAGCCTCTACATCTCGTACTTCAGCTGAATGGGCTCCTCCCCATTGGAAGCATGATGTGTTTTTGAGTTTCAGGGGTGAAGACACTCGCAGCGGTTTTCTATCCCATTTATACCATGAACTGCAGTACTGGCAAGCAATTAAAACTTTCAAGGACGACCGAGACCTTGAAATAGGAGCAAGTATTTCTCCGGAGTTGTTGACCGCAATCGAACAATCACATCTTGCCATCATTGTTCTCTCTCCAAATTACGCTTCTTCCACCTGGTGCTTGGATGAACTTTCCAAGATTCTTGAATGCATGCAAGACACCATGAGAATTCTGCCAATCTTTTATCACGTGGATCCTTCTGATGTACGAAACCAAAGGGGTAGTTTTGCGAAAGCTTTCACTACGCATGAAGAAAAGTTCAGTGAAGATGTAGACAAGGTGAAGCGGTGGAGAGATGCTTTAAAAGAAGTTGCCAATCTCTCTGGGTGTGATTCAAAGAATTATCCGTAAGCATGCATGGATTAACAACTTGCTTGTTTCTTAACAAGAGCTCTACTTGGATGTTACGTTTCAGTTCTTGCCTTAATCAATAACCTTGGATGTTATATTTATGAATTAATGGTTATTTTAATTTTCTTCCTTGTAGGTCGGAAGCAGAGCTTATTAAACACATTGTCAAATATGTGTTTAGGAAAGTGCATCCAACGTTCATGTTGTCAGGTTCTCTAGACAAGTTAGTCGGGATTGATTCTGCACTTGAGCAACTACATTTGCAATTAGCTCCCAAAGATAATGATGTTCGCTTTATAGGGATATGGGGGATGGGCGGGGTAGGCAAAACAACCCTTGCTAAGCTAGTTTTCGAGAGAATTTCCCATCATTTTGAACTCAGCTGGTTTCTATCTAATGTGAGAGAGGTTTCTGGAAAACAAGGTGATCTAGTTAATCTACAAAGACAGATTCTTTCCCCAATCTTGAAAGAAAATCTTGCCCATGTTTGGGATGAAGGAGCCGGAACCTTTTTCATTCAGAAACATTTACGCAATAAAAAGGTTCTTCTCATCCTTGATGACGTGCATCAATTAAACCAACTTAAAATACTGGTTGCAAAGAAAGATTGGTTTGGTGTGGGGAGTAGAATTATCGTCACAACTAGGGATGAGCGTCTACTAGTTGAGCATGGTATAGCGATACAATATAAGGTTGAGGTATTAAAGGATGATGAAGCTCTTGAGCTCTTTAGTCAAAATGCCTTTAAGAAAAATCAGCCTGAAGAAGGTTTTCTGGAACTCTCTAGGTGTTTCGTACATTATGCCAAAGGTCTTCCATTAGCTCTGACAACATTGGGATCTTTTTTATATGCGAGGGGTCAAGATACATGGAAAAGTACGTTGGATAATCTAGGGAAAATTCCTAATCCAACAATTTTTCACTCACTCAAAGTAAGTTATGACGGACTAGAAGAGATAGACAAGAATATTGTTCTCGATGTTGCATGTTTCCATAAAGGGAAGGATAAAGAGAAAGTAATTGAAATACTAGACAGTATCTATAATATTTCAAGTCGTATTAGGATAGATGTTCTCATTGAGAAATCTCTCTTAACTATTGAGAAACTCCGCTTTCGTAGCAACATTGTTGATATGCATGAATTGATACAAGAAATGGCAAGGGAAATTGTTCATTTAGAGTCTCCCAAAGAGCCTTGTCAACGCAGCCGTTTGTGGCATTGTGATGACATTTCTCATGTATTCATGCACAATTCGGTAAGAAGTTATGTAGAAATACTAAGTTTTGAAGAAAATAAATGTAATTTATTTTAACAAGATATATTAGACTTGAATGTGCAATTACCTTTTCATTTTTTTTAATTAATTATTAGGGAACCGGAGCAATTGAAGCCATTGTCTTGCATTTGCCGAAATTAGAAGAGGTGCATTGGAATACTGAAGCCTTCTCTAAGATGCACGGATTAAGGCTTCTTGAATTTGGTAATGTGATCGTTTCTTCAGGCCCCAAAGATCTTCCAAATTCCTTAAGAATTATCCATTGGAGTTGGTACCCTTCTAAATCACTCCCATCAAGTTTCGAACCACCTTTCCTTGTTGAACTAGACATGAGTGATAGCGAACTTTCCCATCTTTGGGATGGAGCAAAGGTGAGAGATTATTGAAATTAGAATTCTTTTATATATACATAATTTGGATATAATTGTAACTTGCTCAACTAAGTAAGGGTTTATTTTAAATTATTATTTTACAATTTTTATGTACTGTACAGGTCTTGCCAAAGTTGAAATGTATGGACCTTAGTTACTCTTATCAATTGACGAGTACCCCAGATTTCACAGGCATTCCAAATCTTGAGATTTTGTGCCTAGCATTTTGTTCGGGTTTAGTTGAGCTTCACCCCTCTGTTGCAGCTCTAAAAAAGCTGAAAGATTTGCAACTTGTGGGGTGTACAGATCTTAACAGTCTCCCAAGTGTGGTGGAAATGGATTCTCTTGAAAAGTTTAGTCTCTCTGGCTGCTCAAAGGTGAAAAACGTTAGAAGATTTGTGGAACAGCTGAATGATAAATTGGATTCTCTTTCTTTATTTGGGTTTCTCTTTGTGGAACAGCAAATACGTCCATCAATTGAACACCTTGTCGGCCTTAAAGAGCTGGATTTGCACGGATGCACAAAAATTAACAAAATGGTGGTGTCTTCTCTAAATCGTTTCACGTACTTGGAAGACTTAAGTTTGAATCATTGTAATATTGGTGAAGGAGCCATCCTTGATGATATTGGCTGCTTGTCTTCTTTAAAATACTTGCATCTTTGTGGAAACGATTTCGTTAGCCTTCCCTCAAGCATTAGATTCCTTTCTAAGCTTGTGTTTCTTGGATTGGCATGGTGCGAAGGGCTTGAGCGATTGCCAGATCTTCCGCCAAATATAGAAATTGTAGACGTAGACGATTGTAGTTCCTTAAGAAGGTTGCCAGGAGCCAATTTGTATGATTTTAGGTTGAGTTGTCTAAATTGCTTCAAATTGGTTGAAGAAAAAGACTGGATTAATGCAATATTTGAAATGATAAGGACAGCGGCCATTGAGGTATTTACTCTCTCGTTGAATATTATAGTTTTCTTTCACTTTTTATTTTGGTGAAAGGAATATAGTTTTCTTTTCTATAATAAATAAATAATTTCGACCAAAAAAAATAATGGTAATGGTAATTATTTTGGTACAGGGAATGCTCTTAAAAAATAATGGTATTGTATGCCCTGTATTTGGAATTCTAGATTGGTTCGGTAATCCAAGTGTGGGAGATTCAATAACTGTGGAGCTGCCTCTCCCTCCACACCCATCAAATAGCGACTGGGTTGGGGTTGCTTTCTGTGTTGTTTTTCACGGTGAATGTTCCGCATCCCCTATTGGATATGGGTATTTCAAAATAGAAGTTCGATCATCGCAGAGATATTTGGATGAGCCTCAATCCTTTCGAGCCGGGAATCTTCTGTCAGAACACCTTTGGGTTTTTTATTTGCCTCGCGATCATCCAAGCCTCACGGATGCCTCAACCAGTCATCGGTTTTCGTTCGAAACGCATTATTCTTCAATTAAAGATTTGGAAGAACTCAAAACAAGCTCGATTATAAAGGAATGTAGGGCTCGGTTGGTGTACAAGAGAGATTTGGAAGAATTCAGCCGTTTGAGGTACGGTGACGAGGCAGGTCCAATTGGTAGTAGTGGAAGTGGTAGCTCTGATGAGGACGATGAACCAGTCGCCAAAAGATTGAAGAAAGTCTAAATTATTTTGTGCATGGGGCAATCATTCAATGAGGTCTCAAGATAATACTTGAAAAGCTAATGACGATGATGGTCAATCCTCAGAATTCATCTCAGTAAGTCACCTTTTATTTATTTTTTTTTTTAGGTACTGTTTAATTTGCTCTGACTGACTTAAGGACACTATCATCTCTCATCTATCATTGGTGGCATTCACAAAGTTTCAAATTTGATTGCATCATATTTAGTTCTTATATTAGGTAGGAGGAGAGAGAGTAATTCTCTTGTTACATCTTGTTTGTATAGTTTGCAGGATATGCTGTAATTTTGTGTTCCTCTAATTTTGTGCTATTTCAATTGCTGTGTCAGATCATGTACCGAAAACAGACAAGTAAGGTGTCTGTATGCCATGAAAATGCACTCTCTGAATGAACATTTGCAGATGTTGCCCAACTGAAGCATTTAGAACTGCACACTGCTGAATGAAAATGCACACTCTTGTTGTGCTTAAATAAAATTGTTTCTGCATACTGTTAATGTTGTGCTCTAAGAATATAATCTTACTAAGTAGTTTTGTTCCGAAAATGGACTAAGCCAGCATATAGCTACTTTTATCAATGTGTTAATTAAAAATGATAATTTCTCCTATGTTGCAAACAGAAAACAACAGAACAAATCCTAAAATGTATATATGCTATAGATTTACAAAACTAACTTGTGCTCTGCTTCCAGGACTTCATTTTTCCCTAAATTGTTTGCCCTTTTTCTATGTTCGAGATATTTTCTGAGTGGATATGACTTGGATTAACTTGTTCATTTCAATGTGTTAGAATATTTACTTCCTATAGGCCTTGAGTACAAGAACATTTTCAGAGCAACCTTTCAATGCTGTGCTATCAAACTTTTGCTATAGTGAAATAATGTGTGGAAAATGTTAGTATAGTTCTGAGTCTTCTGATCATAGTTACCCAAACTCGATTGGTTGTTCCAATCATCAACTTAATAGGGTGGTGGGAGAGCGATAGAGGGAGCCATGAAAAGAGAGAACCATGGAGAGAAAGCGATGGAAAGAGAGAGCCATGGAAATAGAGAACAATGTGTTAGAATATTTAGGCCTCGAGTAAATGAACATTTTCAGAGCAGCCGTTCAATGCTGTGCTACCAAACTGTTGCTATACTGAATTAATGTGTGGAAAATGTTAGTATTGTTCTGGGTCTTCTGACCAAAAGAAAAAAAAGGGGAAAATAGTAAATAATGACGAAAGAATGTCTGTGAAAAATCTAGGAGAAAAGGATGAAAGAATAAGAGGCAGAGAGAATTGTAATTATTGTACGTATATTTCCTCTGTTTCCACTATATTGAAATGAGTATAGTATTTCCTATTATATACAGCTTCGGTAGATTTCTCTAGAGCTAAGGTTATTTACAAGGAATATGGAGATATGGACAAGTGTAGGCCTGCTATTGATTCAGCTGTTTTCCTTGGAGTTTCTAAAGGAATGTGAGTGAAGGAAATTTGCTGCATTATTTGGCTTGCTCATTGCTGCTTTACGATTATAGCTGCTTTTGGATTTTTCAGCAGGCGTGTAAATTTGCATCTTTGCTGTTATTTAAATTTATTTCGATAGAAAATCAGGAAGGGAAAGGAGAGGTGGTTAGTTCATAAGGGAAGAGAGAATAACAGAGAAGGAGTGGCAAAAGGAAATGTGAGTTTTAGCTTTACAACAAAATTAGCAGAAGTGGAGCAATTAACATAATTAAATTTTGAAAGGTGCTGGAGATAGCCTAATGTGGTTAAGTAAAATCAGCTTATTTTCATTGCTAATTGCTTATGTTGTATCTTTTATAATGATTTTCCTTTCTTAATTTCATTTCAGTTCTCTTGGAAAAACAGTTGGCATTATCGGCTTGGGAAGAATTGGCAAAGCCAGAGTTGAAGTACTAGGAATACTATCCAAGTTCCATGGAGTTAGTTGGTTGTGTGAACTCTGATCACTTCTGAGGAGACCAACGACATTTCCTTTTACTTGAAATTTCCCCAAAAAACGGAACCTTTCCTTGAAATTTCCTTTTACTTTTTTGGTGGAAAACATTAGTCCTTTCACTTTGTAAAACACTTTCATGCTTTTCCTTTCCTTTTTTTGTTTTTTTTTCACCTTGACCCTTATCCTGAGTATTGGACGTGTTGAGCTCTTTCTTGGGGAGTTCCTCATTTCTTCTTCGGTTTCTTGCCTTGACTTTTGAGTCTCTTTCCTATGGAAGTTGTTTTGGCATCACACGTAATGTAAATTTCCTTTTTTTCCTCTTGAGAGTTTACATTTTATGGATTGTGCTATGATGTTCATATCCATTCAACTCACTCTAGTAGCCATTCAACTTATCTGTGGTTTCAATAATTGCAGTGTCTTTTTTACATATGATCTGAAGCAGTGCCTTTGTTTTTTTCTTCCTTTAAATTTATTTTTTGGGGTCACATATGAATCTTCCGAATATGATAAGTTTAATCATTGCAGGTCATTCATGAAGGTCATCAGAAAGCAATAAAAAGATAAAACTTTAAGAAAAAAATAATAAAATAAAATAAAAAACTATTACTTGGAAGGTAGTTAGGTATATATATATATATATATATATATATATATATATAAAACACCAACAAAATAAGAAAACAGCTTATATGAAAAATAAAATAAAATAAAACTAGTGAATTATCATTTCTGGAAACAGAGAAGGAACTTGTTTGGACCATATCGGGAACACAATTAAAGTGAATTGCTTCAAGATGTCATGTAAATATCTTCCTCTCTAGAAAAATAAATACAAATTTATAAATAAAACCAAAGTTGGGAACTTGCTTGGACCAGATCACTTTTGCCTTGAAATTTCATTTCACTTTGGCAATATATTTCACGTTTTTCCTTCCTTTCTTTTTTTTTCCTTGACTTTTATGGTCATTGGACGTGTTCACTCTTTCCTGGGATATTTCTTCGTTTCTTCTTCAATTTCTAGCCCTGTATTTTGGCTCTGTTTTCAGTGGAAATTGTTTTGGCACCACCACATAATATAATTTTGGATTAATTACATTTTAGTACCCTGAACTTACATAGTTAAGGTATGTTAGTCTCTACCTTTTCAATTTTAACAATCACATACCCCGGTCTTTTAAATTTGTTACAATGTGGCTCCACTGTTAGGATTTCCGTTAAATCTCTTTGTTAATTGCATACGTGGCACTGTGGATCCCACATTTTTCAAAAATTTTAATTTTAAATTGATTAAAATATGAATAAATTTTTAATGTTTCATTATTGATCGTTTGTTTGTTGTATTGAATCGTTCTTAATAATTAATTAGAGTTTTCTTTCTTTCATGGTTTCATTAGTGAATTATAGTTAATAAGTAGAGATCTTAAAAGGTGAAACATCAATAATAATAAAAATAACTGTTTTATAGATAGTGTGGTTGGACTCCAATCTGCCTTTTTTTGTACACATGTAAATATTAGCGCAACTAGACAATTAGGATACATGAATTGTAATAATCAAAACAAACAATTTAACTTTATAATGTCATCTTAATTTCTAGAATATTAGAAATCGCTTCATCCAATTAAACCTTTTATAATGTTTTTGAAATCTATTATTCGCGTATAATACGGATAGTAACTACCTACCAAAGTATGAAGTTTGGTACACATTTATACTTTTCTTGGGTAAAAAATGAAATCATTCACCCTCTGACAATGTTTCCAATTTGGTCACCGCGATGCGGTATTCCATCTCTCTCCCTCTCTCCCATTATTTACTTTATACAGAGCCTTCTCTCTCTCTCTTTTTCATATGAAATTGACATGGGTAAGCTCTTTCTTGAGGATTTCCTCGCTTCTTTAGTTTTTTGTCCTGTCTTTTGAGTCTCTTTCCTGTGCAAATTGTTTTGCCACCACATGGAAAATTTCATTTTTTTACTTGTGCTATGATGTTAATTAGGTGGCTTTGTCTTCGGATTGAATAAACATCGGTAAAATAACAACTTTTTAAAACCATATAAAACTAACGCATATAAATACCTAGCATCCAACTGTTAAAGTGGTTAAGTGAGATGCCAGGTGTCAAAAAATAATGTAGGGACAGGGAGGGACACACAAAAACATGGACAGAGAATCTGAACTCTGCATATGGCTACCTCAACCAATGAGTTAATTAGCACTGATAGTTTCTCAACTCTCCCATGTTGCTAACAAAACTGCACAATAAATCCTAATGTATATGTCATAGTTTTAACTTGTGCTCTGCTTCTAAGGGATCATTTTTACCTTGTGCATTTGCCTCTTCTTTAGTTGTTTTTTATACTAAGCAATTATGTGTTCAATTCCCTCTGCATCAGTAAATACTAGACTGAAAGTTGATGACATAAATTTCTTAGGTTTCAGGAAAAAAAGAAAGCCAGGGACACAATCACTTTTTCTGAGCAAGGAAACTGAGAAAACATTAGCATTTTTCCCATTTGTTCAACGTAAAGAAATTTAACCACTGATGAATGTAAATCAAGGCTTGGAAAACAGTTGCTCAAAGTCAACTTCATCACCATTAAATATGGCCTAACTCACAAATTAATCCCTATTAACTAACTACACAATTGCGTGTGGAAAAAGCAAAACAAAAAACAGGATTTTCTCATAAATAAAAAGTTGGGAACTTGCTTGGAAATTTATAAGTACCTTGGCACCCGATCACTTTGTTGAGAAACGAAATTTCCTTGAAACTTCCTTCAACTTTTTTGGCGGAAAACAGTTGTCATTTCACTTTTGTAGTACTACATTGGCTCTCTCCCAGACCCAATGGACCACACACAGAAAAAAGTAGAAAGCATGTTCACTACCTCTCTCGGTTTTTTGGGGTGGGTTTTTGGTTGGATTGGTTCTTGTGGTTGTTTTCTGGCCAATTCTCTGGCTTTGTGATTTGTTAATTTGTTGTTCTGCTGAGCTATTGTTCGAGTTGGTGTGTTTCCCTTTCATTGCTGGGTATTTGCTTTCTGCCCTTCTTCTCTTCTGCTTAATACGTTTTCAATTACCAAAAGAAAAATTAAAGCTGCCATGTTTTTTTTTTTTCATTGATCATTTTCTCTTTACATGTTTACTGAGTGTTTGCAGAACCAGATTTCCAGGAACTGTTTTCTCCCATGGCCTTGAGCACCCAAAGAGCTTCTACATCTCGTACTTCAGCTGAATGGGCTCCTCCTCGATGGAAGCATGATGTTTTTCTGAGTTTCAGGGGCGAAGACACTCGCAGGGGTTTTATCTCTCATTTAGACCGTGCATTGGCGTACTGGCAAGCAATGAGAACTTTCAAGGACGATCGAGAACTTGAAGTAGGAGCAACTATTTCTCTGGAGCTGTTGACCGCAATCAAAGAATCATATCTTGCCATCATTGTTCTCTCCCCAAATTACGCTTCTTCCACTTGGTGCTTGAATGAACTCTCAGAGATTCTTGAATGCATAAAAGACACCAAGAGAATTCTGCCAATCTTTTATGACGTGGATCCTTCCGATGTGCGAAACCAAAGGGGGAGTTTTGCGGAAGCTTTCACTAAGCACGAAGAAAGGTTTAGTGGAGATGCAGAGAAGCTGAATCGGTGGAGAGCCGCTTTAAGAAAAGTTGCCAATCTCACTGGCTTAGATTCAAAAACTTATAAGTAAGTATGCGTCCATGAACAACTTGTGTGTGTCTTAACAAGAGCCCTACTTGGATGTTACATTTCAATTCTTCCTTTAATACAACAAACAACCTTGGATGTTATATTTATGGATTAATGGTTATTTTTAATACTTTGTAGGTCAGAAGCAGAGCTTGTCGATGACATTGTCAAACGTGTGTGGAAGAAAGTGAATCCTACAGTCACGTTGTTAGATTCTCAAGAGAAGTTAGTCGGAATTGATTCTGCACTTGATCAACTACGCTTGTATTTAGCTCCCGAAGAAAATGATGTCCGCTTTATAGGGATATGGGGGATTGGCGGGGTAGGCAAAACAACCCTTGCTAACCTAGTTTATGAGAAAATTTCCCATAATTTCGAGCATTGCTGTTTTCTATATAATGTAAGAAAGAAGGAGCTTTCTGATCTACAAAGACAACTTCTTTCCCCACTTTTGAAGGGAAATCATATTTGGGATGAAAGGGAGGGAACCGTTTTCATTAATAAAGTTTTAAGGAATAAAAAGGTTCTTCTCGTACTTGATGATGTGGATCAATTACACCAACTAGAAGTACTGGCCAGAGATAAAATTTTGTTTGGTGTGGGGAGTAGAATTATCATCACAACTAGAGATAAACGTCTACTTGTTCAGCATGGTACAACAACCTATAAGGTCGAGGTCTTAAAGAATGATGATGCTCTTGAGCTCTTTAGTCAACATGCCTTTCAGAAAGATCAGCCTGAGGAAGGTTTTCAAGAACTGTCTCAGCATTTCCTATATTATGCCAACGGCCTTCCATTAGCTCTTAAAATTTTGGGGCGTGCTTTGTATGGGAGAGATCAAGATGCGTGGAAGAGTGCGTTGTATAATCTAAACAAAATTCCTGATCCAGATATTTTTGATTCACTCAAAGTAAGTTATTATGGACTAAAAGAGATGGAGAAGAAAATTTTTCTGCATGTTGCGTGTCTCCATAGATGGAGGGATAAAGATCAAGTAATTGAAATACTAGACTGTACCCTTGACATTTCCAGTCATATTGAGATAGATATTCTTATGGAGAAATCTCTCTTAACTATTGAGAAACGCCACTTCCATAGCCACATTGTTGAGATGCATGATTTGATACAAGAAATGGCATCGAAAATTGTTCGTGAAGAGTCTCCCGAGCCTGGTAAACGCAGTCTTTTGTGGCATCACAGAGACATTTCTCATGTATTCATGAACAATACGGTAAGAAGTTATTTAGAGATACTATATATACTTGGACCAAAATATGTGCCATTTTTCAAATGGGAAGTTATTTAGAGATATTAGACTTTAATGAGATGAGATGAATTAACTTCTTCCTTTTTCTTAATTATATTTATTAGGGAACGGGAGCAATTGAAGCCATAGTCCTACGTCTGCCCAGATTAGAAGCAGTGCCCTGGAATTGTACTGAAGCCTTCAATGAGATGCACGGATTAAGGCTCCTTCACTTTGATAATGTGATGTTTTCTTCAGGCCCTAAATTTCTTCCAAATTCCTTAAGAATTATCCAGTGGAGTCGGTATCCTTCCAAATCGCTGCCATCAAGTTTTGAACCACATTTGCTTTCTAAACTAGAAATGAGGAATAGCAAACTTGTCCGGCTTTGGGATGGAGCAAAGGTAAGAGTCTTGAAATACGGCATTTTGTAATGTTTTTGAATTATAATTATATTGAGTATGATTGTATTGTACCTTGTTTTAACTTGCAAGGTTATAATTCTACAACTCTTATGTACTGGCAGGATTTTCCGAATTTGAAATATATGGATCTTAGTTACTCTGATAAATTGACCAATATCCCAGATTTCACACGCATTCCAAATCTTGAGAAATTGAATCTGAATGGTTGTAAGAAATTAGGTGAGGTTCACCCGTCTATTGCAGTCCACAAAAAGCTAAAGTGGTTAGAATTTTATGGATGTAAAAGTATTAAGAGTCTCCCAAGTAAGTTGGAAATGGATTCTCTTGAATGTTTTTCTCTTTCGGGCTGCTCAAAACTGAAAAAGATTCCAGAATTTGGGGAACATATGCAGAACTTGAAAAGATTTATATACATAGGACTGCTATTGAGCAAATACCTTCATCAATTGAACATCTGGTTGGCCTTCATTATCTATGTATAAGTGAATGCAAAAGTCTCTTGGGTCTCCCTAGTGCGATATGTAAATTGAAATCTCTTACAAGACTGGCTATGCCCAGATGCTCAAAAGTTGACAAACTCCCAGGGGAGATGGAGTGTTTAGAGGAGCTTGATTTAAGTGGAAGTGCTATGAGAGAGCCGCTTGTTGCTATGAAAAATCTCAAAATTTTATCCCTTAGTGGATCAGTTGCTTCAAGCGATGGCATTGGGTGGGGCATTGACCGCATATTTGGAATTAGAAAGAATCCTGACCGTGAGCGTTGGGGTTTGGTGTTGTCTTCTCTAAATCGTTTAGGGTCTTTGACGGAATTACATCTGAGTGATTGTAATATTGGTGAAGGAGCCATTCCAGATGATATCGGCTGCTTGTCTTCTTTAAGAGAGTTGGATCTTAGTGGAAACAATTTCGTTAGCCTTCCCTCAAGCATTAGATTCCTTTCTAAGCTTCTGTATCTTCGACTGCAGAGGTGCAAAGGCTTCAGCAATTGCCAGATCTTCCATCATTTGGCGTAAATGTGAACGACGGTACTTCCTTAAAAATGTTGGCAGATCCATCAAAGAGACCCTATTTACTGATATATGTTGACGATTGTACTTCCTTAAAAAGGCTGTCAGATCCATCAAAGTTGAGCGAAGGAGCCAATGTGTATGATTTTGACTTCAGTTGTCTTAATTGCTTCAGATTGGTTGAAGAAGAAGGCTGGATTAATAGAATGTTTGCAATGATAATGAGATTGGCTGCTGAGGTACACACACGCACTCTCTCACGTTGTACGAATATGTATATATACATTCGTGATTTTCTTTCTCTATAGTAAGTAAATATAATTGTAATTCTTTTTGTACAGGGAATCTATCCAATCTTTAATGATGCCTTTATTGTATGGCCTGCAAGTGAAATTCCAGAGTGGTTCAGTAATCAAAGTGTGGGAGATTCAATAACTGTGGAGCTGCCTCTACCTCCACCTCCACAATCATTGTTAGTACGAAAATCGTATTGTCATTTCCTAGACTTTAGTATAGGTTGAAAATTAGTTGTGAGGAATTGCGACTGGACGTTTTGGCACTACTCTTTCAACCCCATACATCCGAGGCATGACTTGACCGATATGAAAAACTTGACTTCAGGTAAATCATGACATAATCATGCATTCATGATAGGACTTATAGTTGAAGTTCTTTTTAGAGTCTTTGTGTTTGAAGTTAAAATATGAGCAGATTCCTAAGTGTTGTGCACTATGCGTATCTTCCAATTATCTTACTTTAAGAGTCAATTGGTTCCCTATTAAAAGTGGACGTTTGTTAAATTCATTAAGAGTCCATAATGAATCAGACTTTGTATTTTCATTGAATCAGAATTTATTGGATAATTGGTTGGCTCTTGTGTGGCGTCTCTTTAAGGAATTCATATTGCATCAGGTTTAAGGAGGCTTAGCTGATTTGGTCTTAGAGTCATACTTGCTTTGGAAGTGTAGCAAGTTTCTCTCTTGTGAGAGAAACTTGCTTTGAATAAATGGATGTTTGTTTCCTTTCATTAGCAGCTTTTCAACGCATTAATTTTGAGAGCATATTGAATCTGTTTTTTGGAAAAGGCTGCACTTATTTCACTTGGTAAATCATCAAGGGTTTCTGTGACTTGGTGATTTATCGAATTCATTCATCATTCATATTGCATTCATATGCATGTCGGTGACTCATACGGTTGAGGGCACCAAGACCGTGGTGGCGGTTTTCGGTGAGCTTGAAGCAATCGTGGATATGCGTTCAACATAAGGAGTGTCGAAGATCATCATGAAGTTGAGTTACTTAAGAAGTAAACATTATCTAGAATGTGTCTAGGATAAGTGTGTGAGTACTTCTTGTAATCATCGAGTGGAGTAAAATAATTCTCTGTGTTCTTTTAGCGTTACAGGATTGATAAGCCATATCAATCCTGCTACCAAGTTTATTTTTATTTATTTGATTAGAATCTTAAATTGGCCTATTCACCTCCTCTAGGCATTTTGAGTCATCCTGCAGGTATTTTAATCATCATCGGCTTGGGATTGCTTTATGTGTTGGTTTTGAAGATTCTGAATATTTGGAAGATCCAGGCTATGATTTTTTGAAATTCACCAAGTTTAAAAGTCGGGCATCTTGGGTCACAACACCTTTGGGTTTCTATTTGCCTCTCTATTGCCCCCGCCGCAGAAAAGCCTCAAACATTCGAAGGCGTTATGGTTCCGAATATTCAGGCAAAAAACTGAAAACAAGCTCGATTATAAAGAAATGTGGAGCCCGTTTGGTGTACCAGAGAGATTTGGAAGAATTCAGCCAAATACTGAAAATCCCGAAGCCAGCAGCGACTGGATTGAACCAATGGAGTTTCTTTCCTCTCCAATGTAATAAAAAAAAAAATTGCAAACAAACATAAACCAGACCAAAGTCAGTCACTTCGGTAGGAAAAGAAAAATGACACATCCCCCAAACCACGGAAGCTTTCCTTGAAATTTCCTTTTACTTTTTTGGTGGAAAACATTCGTCCTTCCACTTTGTAAAACACTTTTTACATTTTTCCTTTTTTTGTTTTTTGTTTTTTCACCTTGACTCTTATCCTGAGTACTGGACGTGTTGAGCTCTTTCTTGGGGAGTTCCTCATTTCTTCTTCGGTTTCTTGCCTTGACTTTTGAATCTCTTTTCTGTGTAAATTGTTTTGGCATCACACGTAATGTAAATTTCCTTTTTTCTCTTGAAAGTTTACATTTTATGGATTGTGCTATGAGGTTCATATCCATTCAACTCACTTTAATAGCCATTCAAATTATCCGTGGTTTCATTAGTGTTTGTTTGTATTGATTTGATTCAAAAAATTTATCATTTTACATGGTTTCATTAGTGAATTAAATTTTATCTTTTTATTGCTTTCGCAAACCGAAGAAAAAAAAAACTATTACTTGGAAGGTGGGTAGATAAATATATATATATATATATATATATATATAAATCAACAAACTAAGAAAACAGCTTATATGAAAAACAAAATAAAATAAAATTATTGAATTATCATTTCTGGAAACAGAGAAGGAAGCTGTATGTATATCAAGGGAAACAATTAAAGTGGACTGCTTCAAGATGTCATGTATATATCTTCCTCTCTAGAAAAATAAAACCAAAGTTGGGAACTTGCTAGGACCAGATCACTTCCCTCAGCATCAATAAGCTTAAGAAAGAAAGAAAAAAAAAAAGAACACAATCACTTTGGCTCCAGGGGATCAGTTTTACCTTGTGCATTTACCTCTCTCTCTCCTCCCCTCACCCCAACCCCTCTCTCTCTCTCTAATTATTTGGTTTCTACAGCCCCCTGTCTTTAATCTGAACTTTCTGAATTAACTTGGATTACTTTGATTTTGCAATGCACATGCAATTCTATTAGAAAGGAGAGATGCTTGTTAAGCACCATTCTTAATTAGCATTGATGATCGGTGTAACACCCCGACTCCAAATTTATTGCCCATTTTAATTTATTTAAGTGAAATTACGAAATTGCCCTTGGGGTAGGGGTAATTTGGTCATTTCTTATCCGGAAGGAATTTGGGAATTTTGACGATACCGTTGCATAGAGCACGGTGAGATGAGTCCGTAGAGACGTAGTGGGCTTAAATCGGAGCTGTAATGAAGAAGTTACGGGTAAAACATCACCAGTGACAAAATCGTAAATATTTTGAAATGGGTTTTTGGTTAAAAGACAGAAAAGCTCTCAGCTCTCTCTCCCTCTCCGCGTCTCCTCTCTCTCCTCTGGTTCGCGATGGCTGAAACGGCCGGCCACGCTTTGGGCCATGCTCTCGTCCGCCACCAAAGTCGACGGGCGGTACCAAAATGATGGGGCTGTCCTCTTCCTACCCAGCCAGTCACGCAGCCGCCGTGATTTCGCGAAAACGAGGAGAAAAGCTCCGGTTTTGAGAAACTTCGCCGGCCGTTCTCCGTCGTTCGCCACCGATTCCGGCAAGTGAGGTATGATTTTGCATCTATTTTCCGAGCTCTAGCTGCCTGTTGGGTAGGAATTGATCAATTTGTATCGTAGGCAACTAGATTTACGAATTGGGTTTCGCCGGATTTTGAGGAGATTCCGCCACTTTCGGTCAGTTTTTGGGGTACGTCCAAGAACAAAAGTGACTCTAAATTAGGTGTATTACTTAGAGTAGGAGTCTTGGCTCTCAATTTGGAATCGCTTTGGATAGAGGGCATTTTTGTCCCAAGATCATTTAGTAAAATTATTAATCCCGCCCGCCCATGTCCATATTGAAAGCCCATGTCCATATTGAAATCGTGCCACACTCAGCCCAAGAACCAATCCATTTAATTTGAATTTTTTTCACTTCATTTTTTTCACTAGATAATTCAAATTATAAACATTAAAAATATAATTAGAGGCAAGAAATGATGAACTATTTGAAAACATTAATCAATCAAACATCCAAACAATATGAAAATGGCAGAGGGCAAAAAGTGTCAAACTCTACAAAATCCACTTCAACTTTTCATCTTTAAACAACTTATTATTTTATATGTGAAATAATGTCTTACTTTGATTATAAGATAAGCATATATGTCATATGTACTGATTTGATATCAAGTCCAATATTGTTTAATTAATTTGTAGTTGATATGTTTAATTAATTAAGGACCTAAGTAATTTCCCTAAAATGAAATACATCAAATATATATTTATGATTAAAAAAACATATAAATAATGACATTAGATGTCAAATTATTGCATTTTGACTTTTGAGAAAGAAAAAAAATGTTGAGTGGGCCGTGCTTGGGCTCGTGCTTGGGCTCGTGCCGTTTGAAGCGTGCTCGGGCCAAGCCGCCCATGTCGGGCCGTGGGCCGGCCCGGTCCATTGGACCTCATTTTTGATCCCGCCCGGCCCAAGTTTTCGTGCCGTGCCGAGCACGGCCCATTAATATTCGTAGCCTCATTTAAATGGGCTGGGCTCGTGCCGTGCTGGGCCGGCCCGTCTCGTTTGACACCTCTAGCTCGGATCTCATTTTGGGTATCTTAGAGTCCCGAACGGATATCGCATATCGCGTATTTTTCGGATTCGCTAGGTTTGGACCGTTGGATGGTCCTGAAGTTATAATATGTTGATCTAGGTATTACCAGGATCGTGTAGGATTCGACGGATCGTAAAACGGAGTCCCGATACTCCGGAAATGCCAACCCTAGGGTTAGGGTTTTAATAACCGTCCGATCCTGCGATCGTGAGCGATCCGACTGTCCGATCTGGACCAAACTTGCAGAACATGTGTCCTAGAGCCTGTAGAACCTATGGTGAAGCCCAACACCGTCTTTGCAATAGGAGAAGCAACAAGTAGACAACTACAAATCAGGGACGAAACAAAACAACAAACTTCCAAACCAACAAAACAAACAAGAAGCCCAAATCCAGTGGTGGAGGATTCCCCCTCCCCCATGATACTCTGGATCGAACTAGTGCAGTTTCTTTCCTCCAATGTAAGCAAAAACAAAAAACAAAAACAAAAAACAAAAATTAGTGCGGGAGTCCCATTATAACTCCAATACCCTTTCTTTTTGTACTCAGATAAGTAGTAACGCAACTACACAATTAGGTTTGTTAAATATTCTAATATCAAAACTGAACTAAGAGCGCAATTACTTATAACTCAAGCTTTTAACTCAACAATTAATATTGTAAGCTGTGTATCCTTCTCGTATGAGTAATAAATGATATTGTAGGGAGAGAGGGTTTAAGATATTTGTAGAGAAGATATTTCATCTCATGTCTCTCTATCCCTAGTTACATTGAATGTTCTGTTTCTGATCACCTTAATGCTGGTCAGAGGTTAGGTGGTGAAGTGACAAGCTACCATGGATGGGAGACGTAATAAATGATCTCTTCCCATCACTTGTCTGTTCACTCCGAGATTTAACGGACGTGGCGACATCTGTTTAGAGGATGGGCACGCGCATTTAACCAGCCTTCGTACTTAACCAGGCCTTTGATGCTTCTATGGTGATACAATTGGTCGGGTTGGACAGAGGATATCCGACCACTATTCTCATTTTGATCTGTCACATTTTCTCGAGGGGTCCTTTGTTGGTTGCATCCGATCGGCTTAGTATACAAGTCGTCTTTCGAGGGGCTTGGTTCACAATGATAGTATGAGCTATCAACAAATATTATGTGTTCAATTTCCTCGGCATCATCAGTAAGCTTAAGAAAGGAAAAAATAAAATAAAAAAACAGGACACAATCACTTTGGTGAGAAGAAAGAGAAGGCATCCCAGCAAGGAAGTTTCAGTGGGGTGACGCGGTTTTCCACCTCTACAGCGCCCTCTGGTAGGAAAATAAAAAGGTAAAGCAAAATGACACATCCCAAAACGTGGAAGCTTTCCTTGAAATTTCCTTTTACTTTTTTGGTGGAAAACATTAGTCCTTTCACTTTGCAAAACACTTTCATGTTTTTCCTTTCCTTTTTTTGTTTTTTTTTTCACCTTGACCCTTATCCTGAGTATTGGATGTGTTGAGCTCTTTATTGGGGATTTCTTCTTCGGTTTCTTGGCTTGACTTTTGAGTCTCTTTCCTATGGAAGTTGTTTTGGCATCACACGTAATGTAAATTTCCTTTTTCCTCTTGAGAGTTTATTGTGCTATGATGTTCATATCCATTCAACAATTGCAGTGTACTAATAGCCATCCTCTTGAGAGTTTTTTTCTTTCTTACATGATATCATAAAGTTCCCAACTTTGTGGATTTTTAGTCACATCTGAAGCAGTGCCCTTTTTTTTTCCTTCCTTTAAATTTATTTTTTGGGGTCACATATGAATCTTCCGAATATGATAAGTTTAATCATTGCAGGTCATTCATGAAGGTCATCAGAAAGCAATAAAAAGATAAAACTTTAAGAAAAAAATAATAAAATAAAATAAAAAAACTATTACTTGGTAGGTATATGTATAAAAAAACCACCAACAAAATAAGAAAACAGCTTATATGAAAAATAAAATAAAACTAGTGAATTATCACTTCTGGAAACAGAGAAGGAACTTGTTTGGGCCATATCGGGGACACAATTAAAGTGGACTGCTTCAAGATGTCATGTAAATATCTTCCTCTCTGGAAAAATAAAACCAAAGTTGGGAACTTGCTTGGACCAGATCACTTTTGCCTTGAAATTTCATTTCACTTTGTTGGTCTTGGTCATCACTTTGGCAGTATATTTCACGTTTTTCCTTCCTTTCTTTTTTTTTCCTTGTGTTGACGCTCAAAAATGGTTCGGCACTTTTGAGGCCAACTTAGTGATGATGTGTGATTGATGATGAGTGAAGGTCCTCACCTTCACCAAGCGTGTGAGGATTTGAGCAAGCGATAAACATACAAAAGATAAGATATACGTGGTTCACCCTTAATGAATGGGCTACGTCCACGGAGAAGTATATTCTCATTATTATAATATTGTGTATTTATATTTGTACATGGGGTTGAGCCCAAACTTAAATGTAAGAAAGGAGAATGTCATGACTAAAGGTCAAGCCCAGCCCAAGGGATCCTTTTCTAAGGGGAGAGTGGTCTCCTTTTATAGGTGAGGGGGAGCCTTCACTTCTTGTAATATTCCAATGTGGGACTCTTTGCTTTGCCTAGAGTTGTTTCTAGTTGTTGGTCAAATATGGTATAAACAGAAGTCCCCCAAGTTCTCAAGCAAAGAGGTACTCATTGGTTGAAGACTTGCAATTTTCAATGCATTGACCGAGCAACACCTTAGTCTTCTTCAAAGTAGTATGATGACGGAGTACCGAAAGCGATGGCTGATGGCCGAAGGCGAAAGGCCGATTCGAATCATTGGGGATGTGAAGACATCGACGCCGAATGATGGAAGGTATCGATGGCCGAAGGTCAAGGCTGATTCCAAATCATTGGGGATGTGAAGACATTGCACGCCGAATGATGGAAAGTACCGATGGCCAAGGTGATGGCCGAAGGCCGAATGGCCGAATCGATGGCCGAAGGCTGAATGGCCGAAGGCCGCATGGCCAAGGTGATGGCGATTCCAAATCATTAGGGGATGTGAAGGCATCGCACGAGCCGAATGATGGAAGGTACCGGCGACCGAAGGCTGATGGCCAAAGGCGATGGTCAAGTCCGAACGCCAAGGCGATGGCCGAAGGTGAACGGCCAAGGTCAAGGCCGATTCGAATCATTGGGGGATGTGAAGACATCGCATGCACCGAATGATGAAAGCTAGGCCGATGGCCGAAAGGCCGAATGGAATGGCCGAATGCCGATGGCCAAAGGTTGAATGGCCAAGGTGATGGCCGATTCGAATCATTGGGGGATGTGAAGACATTGCACGCGCCAATGATGGAAGGTACCGGCGAAATGGCCGAAGGTTGATGGCCGATTCGAATCATTGGGGGATGTGAAGACATCGCACGCGCCGAATGATGGAAGGTACCAATGGCCGAATGGCCGAAGGTGATGGCCAATTCGAATCATTGGGGGATGTGAAGACATCGACGCGCCGAATGATGGAAGGTACCAATGGCCGGAATGCCAAGGTGATGGCCGATTGAATCATTTGGGGATGTAAAGACATCGACGCGCCAATGATGGAAGGTACCAATGACCGGCTCGAATGGCCGAAGGTCAACGGCCAAGGCTGAACGGGAATGCCTTGATGGCCGAATGTTGATGGGTGCCAAGGCATCGCTTTTATCAAATAATGACCGGGTGCCAAGGCATCTCTCTTGTCAAATGATGACAGGTGCCAAGGCAATGATGGTATGAGTTGTACCGCTTAGTCACTTTGTGAGTAATCGCAATATCTGCCAAGGCGTATATATGCTAAATGCCACATGAGCATGTCGCATTACTAGCCGAAATGAGGGATTGAGTGGTGCCAAGGGCATGTTGCACGTGATGCGTTTGAGAAGTGAACCATGAGGTTGTGCCGTTCGCCAGCAGTCGGGGTGGCCTTGGATATGCGTGAACCTTCAGAACCTTGGTTTGCTTCTCCCATATTTTGTACCTTATGATTCCTCATCTCTTTACTTTTCAAAAGAGGTGCCGAATAGTAACACTGTTGTATTGAATTCCATGATGTCCTCTGAAGGATGCAAGGGTGATGCACTTGGTACCGACAGCATTTGTGGCTTTGAGATAGTGGAAACAGTCCCTCGCGCTTGGGAGAAAAGAGCTGCCAAACAACAGCCGTGGGTCCCTGGCATATTCCTTGCTGTGATAGTGGTCTTTCCGTGGCTCTTGGCCCATTGTTCTAGACTTGCCGAACGGTAAAGGGGGAGTTGGAGAGGAGGTCACACAGGAGCTACCACGTGCCGTTTGGCCATTGGCTATTAGGATGCGGTTGTTTGAGAATGGGCGGTGCCGAGCGGCAGCTGGGCTTCCCGATGACGAACCCATGGCACAAGAGTATGCGCTTTGTGATGCTTCTGCAAAAGGAAGCTATTTCCTACCGAACGGCAGGTTAACATTCCGATGAGAAGTAGCTCATCTAGCTTATGACTATCCGAGGTTGCCGATCGAAAACCATGGTGGGAGGCTAACAGCCTGATCGTGGCTTGCCGCTGGGCATATCGCGCTTTGCTTTCCTACCGAATGATAAGTGAGTCGCAGATCTGATATAGGTGATTTGGGGGCTCTTGCAAGCTCGGTCGTCAACTTCCCAAAGTAAGATGACGGTGTCGAGAGTGTAGCTCATGATGGGGAAGATGACCAGCTCCCGTACGGTATTCATTGTGGAAGCAGTGGAGCTATGCTATTGGGGGTTCGGCAAGGTCCACAAAGGTTGCAAGCATCCATATCCCTTCTGCATACCGATTGTCGTTCGGCATAGGTGATCGGAGGAAGTCTTCCGTGCTTTTTCTTCCGTTAGCCCATTGACTTGTCTCTTTCTTCAGCATAACCCTTGCCGTTCGGCAAAGGTGGGCTGAGGATTTCTTGAAGTCCCCCTTGGATCCTCACTACCATTCGGCAATTTATGCAGAACACAAGGACTAAACAATATATGCTGGAAATGGGCTGAAGATGTGTCAGCTCCAGCAAGTACCGGAGTTTCCATTCGGCAAGAGACAAATGAGATCTGTCTTTGAGGCTCTTTGTTGCAGAATAATAATTTTTGCGGAATTTACCGATGGGCATTCCGTAATTTCAGGCCCTTGATCTACTCCGATATGGATCGGTAGTGCTGGTTTTATTTTTTTATTTTTATTTTTTTTTATTTTATATAGATGAAGAGAAACAGTCTGCTTGTGAGTTACCGATCAGCAAGCTTGGCTCTGCCATCTCAAGTCTTGGTCCGAGTGTGTTGTATGCCATGGGTCTTTGTTTTGAGATGCCAATTCAACGAACGGCATGCAACTTTTTTATTGTATTTCTCTTTGATAGCCACTGACTTAAAGGTGTTTGTGTAGAGAACTGTAGGAGATATTGGCATCATGAATATTCCTTGCCATGTGTCGTACTGCATATGCTAGTGCATGCAAAGCCATCCAAAGTTGGGCAATATTCTGGACCACAAATGAGTCTGATAAGATCTTATAATAAAATAACAATAAGATAAAAAAGATAAGGACTATTCCACTTATCTTTTTTGGAGAAGGATGATCGTGATGTGCTCATATTAATATCCTTTTGAATGGTGACCGATAAAACCAGAGGGGTAGATTTGGGTTTGTGCTTTGCCATTCTGATATACCATCCATTAGAGAGCTTTTGTCCAGCATGGTGGTGCAACAGAGCTTCGTGGTTGCTTTGAGCATGGGTGGTACCAAACGGTAATGTCGTCCGGAACCCTTGGATCGCTTGAAAGATTGTGGTATTGAAGAGAGGGAGTGCCGAACGGTAATATGATTTGCTAGCCCTAAACAGGGACGTTCATATTCTGTGGGGCACCAATCGGAAACTGCCGAGCACTGAATTGCCGATCTACTGGAGGTCTGGGAATATCAGTTGGCTCAATTTCGTCTTACCGAAGGTAGGATGATTCGTCCGGTTAGGAAGGTGGTTTCCAGGTGAGTCATGCCCAGCATTACCGTTCGGCAACTGGAAGTTCTAACGAAGAGACAACACCTTGTGGTGCCATGATGAAGATTTCAGCATGGGCCATACCTCCTTCAGCAGCTTCTCTCATGGTGGGGATGCACATGGGCCTCTGTTAGATTGGAACAGGTTTCTGTTCCTTTAACCATGCAACGTGAGAGCCATATTTGGTTTAGAAGGTGGCTGCTTCCAGAGTCATGGAAGCCATGCGGAGCAAGGTGGCTGCTTCTAGGCTTAGATATCTTTATCAATTGTTTGCATGGTGCCGTACGGTAGGACTCTCTCAGCTTTTTATGTAATTGCATGGCTGAGTGCCTTTTGGTGGTTATCATTTTGATATTCACCATGCATGTCGGCAGACCTCCTTAGTAAAGTATGCAATGTGGGCTCCCTCCAATAATGCTTTCCAAGGAATATGCCGAACGGTATGGCATGTAAGGAAAAGCTAGGGCGGTCTCTGTATTTCCTCTTCTTCTGACTATTATATTGCAAGGATTTATCTTTTGCATGTTACTCTCTTGACCCTCATGTTTGCTCCATTATGGTATTGCCGTTCGGCAAGTTAGGTGATGCTAATTGTAGGGGTGCCGAAGGTCTCGCCGAAGGGCACTGCACCAAGAAGGGAGAATGACAAAAGCTTTTGTGTCGTTTCCCACAGACGGCGCCAAACTGTTGACGCTCAAAAATGGTTCGGCACTTTTAAGGCCAACTTAGTGATGATGTGTGATTGATGATGAGTGAAGGTGAGGACCTTCACCAAGCGTGTGAGGATTTGAGCAAGCGATAAACATACAAAAGACAAGATATACGTGGTTCACCCTTAATGAATGGGCTACGTCCACGGAGAAGTATATTCTCATTATTATAATATTGTGTATTTACATTTGTACATGGGGTTGGACCCAAACTTAAATGTAAGAAAGGAGAAGGTTATGACTAAAGGTCAAGCCCAGCCCAAGGGATCCTTTTCTAAGGGGAGAGTGGTCTCCTTTTATAGGTGAGGGGGAGCCTTCACTTCTTGTAATATTCCAATGTGGGACTCTTTGCTTTGCCTAGAGTTGTTTATAGTTGTTGGTCAAATATGGTATAAACACCTTGACTTTTGTGGTCATTGGACGTGTTCACTCTTTCTTGGGATATTTCTTCGTTTCTTCTTCAATTTCCAGCCCTGTATTTTGGCTTTGTTTTCAGTGGAAATTGTTCTGGCACCACCACAAAATATAATTTTTTCTCTCTGGAGAGTTTACTTTTTGGGTTTTGTAGAGAATGTGGTACCAACCTTTGAACCCAAGACCACTAGGAGTTAGTGCAAGCGCACTTAACCACAAGGGTAGGTAGAAGGCCAGTCTAGAGAGTTTACTTTGGTTTGCTATGATGATGATTAGAAAATTTGGTTGGGGAACTTATATTTACAGTCAATGTTTCATTATTAATCATTTGTTTGTTGTATGGAATCGTTCTTAATAATTAATTAGTGAATTATAGTTATAAAAAAATGTATTATTAATCATTAATAAGTAGAGATCTTAAAAGGTGAAACATCAATAATAATAAAAATAACTGTTTTATAGATAGTGTGGTTGGACTCCAATATGCCTTTTTTTGTACACATGTAAATATTAACGCAACTAGACAATTAGGATACATGAATTGTAATAATCAAAACAAACAATTTAACTTTATAATGTCATCTGAATTTCTAGAATTATAAATCCCTTCATCCAATTAAACCTTTTATAATGTTTTCGAAATCTATTATTCGCGTATAATACGGATAGTAACTACCTACCAAAGTATGGTACACATCCATACTTTTCTTGGGTCAAAAAAGAAATCATTCACCCTCTGACAATGTTTCCAATTTGGTCACCACGACGCGGTATTCCATCTCTCTCCCTCTCTCCCATTAATTGCTTTATACAGAGCCCTCTCTCTCTCTCTCTCTCTCTCTTTTTCATATGAAATTGACTTGGGTAAGCTCTTTCTTGGGGATTTCCTCGCTTCTTCTTTAGTTTTTCGTCCTATCTTTTCAGTCTCTTTTTTGTGCAAATTGTTTTGCCACCACATGGAAAATTTCATTTTTTGACATGTGCTATGATGATAATTAGAAAAAAGGAAAATTGGTGGCTTTGTCTTGGTGAATAAACATCAGTAAAATAACAACTTTTTAAAACCTTTGCACATAAATACCTCTTCTGTTAAAGTGGGATTGAATAAGGAAGGGACGGGGAGGGACACACAAAAACATCAGTAAAATAACAACTTTTTAAAACCATATAAAACTAACTAATGTATATGCATAGTTTTAATACAAATTTATAAATAAACCCAATCCTAGACATGTATTTATAAAAAAACTCAAGCACTATTTAAACATAGAAACACACCCAAAATCAACCCCAAAGTCAACTTTTTGGGTGTGTTTATAAATGGGTTTTGAGCGTGTGTAATGATGAGTTTTGGATGTGTTTATATGTTTAAATAGTGCTTGGGTTTTTTTATAATTTCAACCCCCATTTTGGGTGTTTTAGTGAAACTCCCTAGTTTTAACTTGTGCTCTGCTTCCAGGGGATCATTTTTACCTCTTCTTTAGTTGTTTTTCTAAATTATTTGTCCTTTTACTCTGTTGGGGATATTTTATGAGTGGATGGTAATTACTTATGACTTGGATTAACTTGTTAGTTTCAATGTGTTGGGATAATTACTTCCTACAGGCAGCGAGTAAAAGAAAATTTTCAGAGCAACCTTGTGCATTCTACCACACACAGAAAAAAGTAGAAAGCGTGTTCACTACCTCTCTCGGTTTTTTTGGGTGGGTTTTTGGTTGGATTGGTTCTTGTGGTTGTTTTCTGGCCAATTCTCTGGATTTGTGATTTGTTGTTCTGCTGAGCCATTGTTCGAGTTGGTGTGTTTCCCTTTCATTGCTGGGTATTTGCTTTCTGCCCTTCTTCTCTTCTGCTTAATACGTTTTCAATTACCAAAAGAAAGCTCCTTTTTTTTTTTCATAGATCATTTTCTCTTTACGTATTTACTGAGTGTTTGCAGAACCAGATTTCCAGGAACTGTTTTCTCCCATGGCCTTGAGCACCCAAAGAGCTTCTACATCTCGTACTTCAGCTGAATGGGCTCCTCCTCGATGGAAGCATGATGTTTTTCTGAGTTTCAGGGGCGAAGACACTCGCAGGGGTTTTATCTCTCATTTAGACCGTGCCTTGGCGTACTGGCAAGCAATGAGAACTTTCAAGGACGATCGAGAACTTGAAGTAGGAGCAACTATTTCTCTGGAGCTGTTGACCGCGATCGAAGAATCATATCTTGCCATCATTGTTCTGTCCCCAAATTACGCTTCTTCCACTTGGTGCTTGGATGAACTCTCAAAGATTCTTGAATGCATGGAAGACACCAAGAGAATTCTGCCAATCTTTTATGACGTGGATCCTTCCGATGTGCGAAACCAAAGGGGGAGTTTTGCGGAAGCTTTCACTAAGCATGAAGAAAGGTTTAGTGGAGATGCAGAGAAGCTGAATCGGTGGAGAGCCGCTTTAAGAAAAGTTGCCAATCTCACTGGCTTAGATTCAAAAACTTATAAGTAAGTATGCGTCCATGAACAACTTGTGTGTGTCTTAACAAGAGCCCTACTTGGATGTTACATTTCAATTATTCCTTTAATACAACAAACAACCTTGGATGTTATATTTATGGATTAATGGTTATTTTTAATACTTTGTAGGTCAGAAGCAGAGCTTATCGAAGACATTGTCAAACGTGTGTGGAAGAAAGTGAATCCTACATTCACGTTGTTAGATTCTGAAGAGAAGTTAGTCGGAATTGATTTTGCACTTGATCAACTACGCTTGCATTTAGCTCCCGAAGAAAAGGATGTCCGCTTTATAGGGATATGGGGGATGGGCGGGATAGGCAAAACAACCCTTGCTAAATTAGTTTATCAGAAAATTTCCCGTCATTTCGAGCATCGCTGTTTTCTACCTAATGTGAGAAAGGGAGAGGTTTCTGGTCTAGGAAGACAGCTGCTTTCCTCAATCTTAAAGGAAAATTATATCCCATGTTGGGATGAAGGGGAAGGGAACCTTTTTCATTGACAGATACTTACGGAATAAGAAGGTTCTTCTCGTGCTTGATGATGTGGATCAACTAAACCAACTAGAAAAACTGGTTGGAAATAAAAAATGGTTTGGTGTGGGGAGTAGAATTATCGTCACAACTAGAAATGAACGCCTACTAGTTGAGCATGGTATAGAGAAACTGTATAAAGTCATTGTATTAAAGGATGATAAAGCTCTTGAGCTCTTTTGTCGACATGCCTTTAAGAAAGATCAGCCTGAGGAAGGTTTTCAAGAACTGTCTCAGCATTTCCTATATTATGCCAACGGCCTTCCATTAGCTCTTACAATTTTAGGGCGTGCTTTGTATGGGAGAGAACAAGATGTGTGGAAGAGTGCGTTGTATAATCTAAACAAAATTCCTGATCCAGATATTTTTGATTCGCTCAAAGTAAGCTATAATGGACTCAAAGATATGGAGAAGAAAATTTTTCTGCATGTTGCGTGTCTCCATAGATGGAGGGATAAAGAGCAAGTAATTGAAATACTAGACTGTACCCTTGACATTTCCAGTCATATTGAGATAGATATTCTTATTGAGAAATCTCTCTTAACTATTGAGAAACGCCACTTTCGTAGCAACATTGTTGAGATGCATGATTTGATACAAGAAATGGCATGGAAAATTGTTCGTGAAGAGTCTCCCGAGCCTGGTAAACGCAGTCTTTTGTGGCATCACAGAGACATTTCTCATGTATTCATGTACAATACGGTAAGAAGTTATTTAGAGATACTAGACTTTCATGAGATGAGATGAATTAACTTTTTCCTTTTTCTTAATTATATATATTAGGGAACGGGAGCAATTGAAGCCATAGTCCTATGTCTGCCCAAATTAGAAGCAGTGCCTTGGAATTGTACTGAAGTCTTCAATGAGATGCACGGGTTAAGGCTCCTTCACTTTGATAATGTGATGTTTTCTTCAGGCCCTAAATTTCTTCCAAATTCCTTAAGAATTATCCGTTGGAGTTCGTATCCTTCCAAATCGCTCCCATCAAGTTTTGAACCACATTTACTTTCTAAACTAGATATGAGGAATAGCAAACTTGTCCGGCTTTGGGATGGAGCAAAGGTAAGAATCTTGAAATACGGCATTTTGTAATTTTTTTTAATTATAATTATATTGAGTATGGTTGTATTGTACCTTGTTTTAACTTGCAAGGTTTTTTGAAACTTATAATTCTACAACTTTTATGCATTGGCAGGATTTTCCGAATTTGAAATATATGGATCTTAGTGACTCTGATAAATTGACCAGTATCCCAGATTTCACACGCATTCCAAATCTCGAGGAATTGAATCTGTACGGTTGTAAGAAATTAGGCGAGGTTCACCCGTCTATTGCAATTCACAAAAAGCTAAAGTTTTTAAGTTTTTCTGAATGTGAAAGTATTAAGAGTCTCCCAAGTGAGTTGGAAATGGATTCTCTTGAATACTTCTGTGTTCGGGGCTGTTCAAAAGTGAAAAAGATTCCAGAATTTGGGGAACATATGCAGAACTTGAAAATGATTTTTATAAGTGAGAGTGGTATTGAGCAAATACCTTCATCAATTGAACATCTGGTTGGCCTTCATTATCTATCTATAAGTAAATGCAAAAGTCTCTTGGGTCTCCCTAGTGCGATATGTAAATTGAAATCTCTTACAAGTCTGAATATGCCTGGATGCTCGAAAGTTGACAAACTCCCAGGGGAGATGGGGTGTTTAGAGGAGCTTAATTTACGTCGAAGTGCTATGAGAGAGCCGCTTGTTGCTATGAAAAATCTCAAAATTCTATCCCTTAAGGGATCAGTTGCTTCAAGGGATGGCATTGGGTGGGGCATTGACCGCATATTTGGAATTAGAAAGAATCCTGACCCTGAGCGTTGGGGTTTGGTGTTGTCTTCTCTAAATCGTTTAGGGTCCTTGACGGATTTAGATCTGAGTGATTGTAATATTGGTGAAGGAGCCATTCCAGATGATATTGGCTGCTTGTCTTCTTTAAAAGCGTTGGATCTTAGTGGAAACAATTTCGTTAGCCTCCCCTCAAGCATTAGATTACTTTCTGAGCTTCTGTTTCTTCAATTGCAGGGGTGCAAAAGGCTTGAGCAATTGCCAGATCTTCCGCCAAATAGATTTTCCTCATTACATGTAAATGTGGACGACTGTACTTCCTTAAAAAGGTTGTCAGATCCATCGAAGTTGAGCAAAGGAGCCAATGTGTATGATTTTAGGTTTAGTTGTCTTAATTGCTTCAGATTGGTTGAAGAAGAAGGCTGGATTAATAGAATATTTGCAATGGTAATGAGATTGGCCGCTAAGGAGGTACACACACACTCTCTCTCTCTCGCTGAATGAATATATATTCGTGGTTTTCTTTCTCTATAGTAAGTAAATATAATTGTAATTCTTTTGGTACAGGTAAGGTATCCTGATGATCGTATTGTATGCCCTGGAAGTGAAATTCCAGATTGGTTCGATAATCAAAGTGTGGGAGATTCAATAATTATGGAGCCGCCCCTACCACCACAAACATGTAGTGACTGGGTTGGGATTGCTTTATGTGTTGTTTTTGAAGATTCTGCCCATTTGAAACACTACAATTATTTCGAAATTCGCTTTTCATGGAAACCGTATGATGATACTTTTGTAGTCGGGAATACTTTTAGGTCACAACACCTTTTGGTTTTCTATTTGCCTCGCAATGATCCCTATCTCAGGGATGCCTCAAGCAGTCATCAGTTATCATTTGAAGGGCATTATTGGCCAATCGAATCTGCGAAAAAAGAACTGAAAACAAGCTCGATTATAAAGAAATGTGGAGCCCGTTTGGTGTACAAGAGAGATTTGGAAGAATTCAGCCGAATACTGAAAATCCCGATGCCAGCAGTATATGGATACGATGACGAGGCAGGCGCAATTAATAGTGGAAGTGGTAGCTCTGATGAGGAAAACTAGAGGGCCAGTCTGGAGAGTCTACTTTGGTCCAACTAACGCGTATAAATACCTTCTTATCCCCACCCTCTTACTCGTTTCCCCGGAACTCAGCGCTCTCTCATTCGCGCTCTCTGTCTCTGTCTCTATCGTTCATTTTCTCCATAGAAATCGAACTGAGATCTCTTTCAGTTAAATTAGGCTCTGTTTTTTTTTTAGTTGAATTGATCAGGCTCTGTTTTTTTTGAGTTGATGTTGATGAACCAATCAGCAAAAGATTCAAGAAAGTCTAAATTATTTTGTGCTTGGTTCAATCATTCAATGAGGTAGGAGGAGAGCTGTTCTCTTATTACATTTTGGTTATGAACTTGTCCAAAAAAAACTTTTCCATTTACAAATACATAAATGCAGGATATACTATGATATTTTTGGGTTGTGAATCTTCTTAAGTTGTTCGTAAATAAGTTGTTCAATTAATTATGAGGAAAAACAAGCAATTGGTGGCATTCTCAAAGTTCTAAATTTGACTGCGTCATTCTATCTCTGTTCATAGTTCTTATATTAGGTAGGACGAGAGAGAGTAATTCTCTTGTTACATCTTGTTTGTATAGTTTGCAGGATGTGCTGTAATTTTCTGTTCCTCTATTTAAACTGCTCTGTCAGATTTTATTGTTTTCAGAATAAAATGAACCTAGTCACCTAGTGCTATTCTATAAACAGATAACTCCGGATAATGTACTGAAAACAGACAAGTAAGCTTCTGTATGCCATGAAAATGCACACTGTAAATCAACATGTTTGGTAACTGAGGAGTGTCTTGTTGTGCTTAGATGGTTTCTGCTGTAGGCTCAAGTCCGCATATTGTATACAGTTTGTTGGTCAGGTTATCCCCAAATTTGAGATTTACTTTAACTATGGGTTCCATAACAATGAAGTTGCACAAAAATTGCTCTTAGAATATAATCTTTTGAAATGGTTTTGTCTGAAAATGCACTTCATATAGCTACTTGTACACACAGAAAACAGTAGAACAAATCCTAAAGTATATATATGCTATAGATTTACAAAACAAGCTTGCACTCTGCTTCCAGGACTTCATTTTTCCTAAATTGTTTGTCCTTTTCCTGCGTTCAAGATATTTTCTGAGTGGATATGACTTGGATTAACTTGTTAATTTCAATGTGTTAGAATATTTACTTCCTATAGACTTGGAGTAAAAAAATTGGGTGAGAAAAGGCCCTCGAGTAGATATTTTCTGAGTATTTACTTCCTATAGACCAAGACAATTCAATGTGTTAGAATATTTACTCGAGCCATTAACTAGGTTATGTGTTCAATTCCCTCGGCATCAGTAAGCTTAAGAAAGGGAAAAAAAATATAAAAACAGAGGACACAATCATTTTGGTGAGAAGAAAGAAAAGGCGTCCCAGCAAGGAAGTTTCAGTGGGGTGTTGTGGAAAATATTAATCCTTTCTCATTATTTCCTTTCTATAGTGGGGTGACGCGGTTTTCCACCTCTACAGCGCTCTCTCCTCTGTCTTTTATTTGAACTTTCCTATGCAAACAAACATGGACCAGACCAAAGCTAGTCACTTTGGTAGGAAAGAAAAAGGTAAAGAAAAATGACACATCCCCCAAACAACTGAAGCTTTCCTTAAAATAAGAACAGCTTATATGAAAAATAAAATAAAATTAGTGAATTATCATTTCTGGAAAAAGAGAAGGAAGCTGTCTTTATATCGGGGAAACAATTAAAGCGGCATGCTTCAAGATGTCATTTAAATGTCTTCCTCTCTAGAAAAATAAAACCAAAGGTCATCAGAAAGCAATAAAAAGATCACTTTTGCATTGAAATTTCATTTCACTTTGACAGTGTATTTCACGTTTTTCTTCTTGACCTTTATGGTCATTGGACGTATTCAGCTCTTTTTTGGGGATTCCCTCGTTTCTTCCTCCGTGTATTTTGACCCTGTTTTCTATGGAAATTGTTTTGGCACCACCACAGTGTACAGTACAACAATGTTTCATCATTGATTGTTCTATTGATTCCTTCTTATTAATGAAATGGTTAGAGTTTTTTTTCTTTCATTGTTTCATCAGTAAATTCAAGTTATAAAAAAAATGTATTATTAATCATTAAAAAGTAGAGAGCTTAAAACGTGAAACATTTAAAAATAAATAAAACAAATAAATAAAAAACTGTTTTGGGGTTTTTTCTTTGTGAAGCTCCCTACTAAAATTGTGTGGGACTCCAATTATAACTCCAATACGCTTTTTATTTTATTTTTTACAAGTATTAAAGCAACTATACAATTTAGTAGTCTGAACAAACAATTTAACTTTATATTATCTTCTAGAGTTGAAATCGCTTCATCAAAATAAGCTTTAAGTGTAAAGTATCTTTGAAATTTATTGTTTGCATAAAGTTTCCAAATTGGTGGTCTCTCTCTCTCTCTCTCTCTCTCTCTCTCTTATTATTTGCTTTAAATAATTTCCTTTTACTTTTTTTGTATAGTAAATTTAGGTTTTAGCCATAAATTTTTTTTTTTTAAAAAAAAACTTTCACTTTTAGAAGAAGTCAAAACTTATCCGAAAAAGACAGAAAAATCCCTCAATTTTCAAACCCAAAACATACAAATGTAAAGAATTTTTTTAGGAAATCCAAAAATAAATAAGGGCATTTTTGTCCATTTTGGCTTATTTTAAAAATATTTCTTTCTCCTTTGGCCTTTTCCAAAATGTCTCCTTTTTTTTTTATGGAAAATATTTTTCCTTTCTTTTTGGTAAAACACTTTCACGTTGTTCAATTGTTTTGTGATCACTCCGTGGTGGAAGGGCAAAGTTCCCACCTTGCCTTGTGAACCATTGGTTGGTCACAAGTCACCTTTCTTTGGTGTATGAGCGTGTCAACTAGCAATGAAGATTCTAGCAGCACTTATTCAAGAATAAATAACTTGCGCCCCAAGTTACTGATTTCCATAAACAAGCGACATTGTGAATTTGGGTGAGAAATATCTCCCAAATAAGTTCTTTTCTTGCCTCGCATCGTGAGGACTATAACAATTTATCTCAAGATAAAGAGGTTGTTCGCCGAATGGTTGATGGAATTTGTCGCCTTAGGCGTAATCGCTTTTACAAAACTATAAACATAAATATCCAAGCTAGAAAGAAGAAAGGATGCTTGGAACTCCATTTCTCAGTATAGAGGGTTCTGATCCAGCCGTCAAAATATCCGGGCCGGATCGATTAACAACTTCGCGCTAAGCTTCAGCAGTAGATCGATACCAAAGGTTAATTTTGGCAGAGCTTTAATACACTTCAAGCTTTTGTGAGGCTTTAAGTAGGCGTAATCGCGCTTCTTTAGGCGTATGGTCGTTCTCGAGGATTTCAGTGGGCTAGAGACTGCGCTGTAAAATTTGTTGAGGTTTTCATGTTTGGGAAATGCTCAAGCTCCACCTGTCTTAGTTTTTGCTAAACCAAATTTGTAATGAGAGAAATATCGTTTTGAATGACTTATTTTCTAAGTCTGAGACTTAGGAATTCTGATCTAAAACTGGTTTTCACTTGGAATTCAAGTGAGCTTCTAGTTGATTTTGAGTTGTTTGTTTGATTGATGACTTGAATGTTGGATTTTTTGTTGTTGAAATTAAGAGTCCTTTGCCCTGTTCACTCCTTCTTGTATTTATAAGAGATGTTATCTAGAGTAGGGCAATTCTTTTTAAATAATGGGCGGCAATTTCTTAAAAAAGATCTTTCATTTTTAATCTGTAAAGAAAGGGGGTTTTGATCAATTTTTTTGGTAGATAAGCTCTCAATAGTTAGTTCTTAAGATCACTTCCCTGTTTTTCTTGAAAAAGAACCTAATCCCTTTTCCCAATTTTAATCTGCCCCTTGTGAGATTTCATCCGTGATGGTTAGTTTGATTTCTTCAGTTTGAACAACTCCCTGCTCTCCTGCTTATCTCTTTCTGAGATTGTAGCTTGCTTATCTCTTGGGAGAATCACCTTTTCTGTAAAGTAGAAAAAATCTCTGAATATATATATATGAGAGGGATTTGATCTTCAGATTTTCAAAGGTGTCTCTTCCAGTTTGCCAGCCACTGACCCTTCCATTTGTCAACTATGTGCTAGTTGGTTTTGTTGACTTTTCCAAACCTGATAATACAAAGATGTCACGTGGGTTCTAGGATGGGTCCCTTTCTTTATCCAGATCGTGTTGGGCTCATTTTGTTTGGAGCCCAAGAGGTGTTCTTCTTTTTAAGGCCCGAGTCTATTGGTCTGGTTTGGGCTAGGCCTTTCTGGATCTTGGGTTTCCTCTTGTTGGGCTAGGCGTGCTAATTTAGGCCCAAACAATGCCCCTAAGTCAGAATCATTTTTGGAACGGTTTCGCACTTAAATGATTTGGCTATTGTTGGCGCGTGCGCGCTTCTTCCATTATCCCACGTCGCCACGTATTCCCACCGGGCTAGAGTTCGTAGGAAACTGCTCATTAGCTCTTTATTAGCTAGTCATTTATCGATGACGGCTTGTCTTTTCCACGCCCCTGTCTTCTCTTTCCCACGTTTTCGAGCTTCTTTAAAAGAAATTCAAAACCCATTGTTCCTGTTCATCCAAAAACCTAGTACTCCAGACTTCACTCTTTTGAGTTTCTCTTTGCCAACTCTCTCTTTGCTAGAACTTGCCTTGCCTTTCCTATCAACTTTCCCTTTTCTAAAGCAAGAACAATCCTGAGAAATGTCTTCCCCAAAATCCCGTGCCCAGTCTTCCTCTGCTTTGGGCCCACCCGATTACATTACTGCACTGGGATTGACAAACATGCGATAGAGGTTAGGAGCAAGCTTCATCCTTTTGCCCAGAAGAACCTAGATGAGAATGTCCTTCATTTGTTCGAGAATACGTTGGTGCTGGGGCCTCACTGGTTTGGTCATGTTCCTCCCGAGATGGCAGAATCGATGAAGAAGGATGCCTTGAGGCTCCTTTATGTTTTGAGAGCACTTTGCCCTCGCTTCTCATTTCGGGTTAGTAAGAATCAGTCGGTCCTTCCGTCCAGTGAGAAACAGTTGATGAAATGGGTAGACGGATTGACAGCTTCTTCCAAGATATGGACCTCACTGAAACGAAGTTGGTATTTATGACGCCATACTTCGCCCAAGCAATCTGTCAATAGAGATGAGAACTTGCTTCCTCGTAGCTCTGTGTTTCGAATTTTGCCAGAATACTTTCGACTTTCGATAGGCCCCATGGCTCCAACTTTGCCGGACATGGCTCAGATATTCGGTTTAGGCCCCATGGGAGACCTGTTGATCTTGTGGTGATTATCACAGAAGAAAATCGCAGGTTAGCCAAGTCATTCACCATCTCTCCATCCTCATCAACTTAATGCTCCTTCTCCAATTACTCGAGGAAATTCAATCTTGAAGCACAAGGATCAGCAGATATGTTGTTCCTTCCGTATTGGTTGAACAGTTCATTTTGCCCAACCGCTCTTCTCGCAGTTCGCTGAGTACAGACACCGCGAATCTTTGCACAACCACACTAATGTCGGACTCGGGCCTTCGCCTGCTCATTTATTCAAGAACCTACATCATCGCTACCTTGGAGAACTACCGAATCTGCTCGCCCTGCCTTCTAGATGATCCAGATCCGCTGCGAGTCTATTTCCCGAATTGAGGTTCCTGACATAGTTCTCGCTTAAGGATCGTTTTGGCTCAACCATTGATGTCGGCGAATGCCCAAGCGTTCTATTAAAGAATACCGATGTTCTTCCGACCGCACGAAGAGATCGACCGCTGGCAAGTGGTGATCAGAGAACCTATCCTTGGTTCCAACCGATACCATTTGTTTGAGAAAGAGTAGGAAGAAGAAGCAGCTGCATTGATTTGTGAAGAAGTTCTGAGTGTGACCCTCCCAAGAGACCTGCCCCATGGAGGTGGGAAGCCTCCCAATTATCATCTAGGGCGTATGTATCACCCCAACTTTGTGCAAGGCACTTGGCTGCCACACTCATTCCACTCAAATCCTATAGGAGCTGCAATCGGGCTTCTTCTTGGAGGGACTTGGACGACCTGGAGGTGCATAAGGATGCTGTGTGCAGGAACAAGATAAACAACATGCAGACGCCCTATATCCATCCTAGGAACCCGATTCCCGCAGTCACGATTTTGACGCCGTGGAAGGCTCGATTCAAATCGCCACTTCTAGTAATCAGATCGGCAAGTGCTTTTGATGGTCGATGGTCGGGCTATTCGTGACAGAGAGGAGACTCACATGTTTATGGTGCAAACCATAAAGGACATCAATGCCCAAGTTCGAAGGTAGTGTCTCAATTTTGTGTGTCCTGCTCGCTTATTCTTTTGTAATTGTGATATCTAACACTTTGTTCATCGCAATGATCCTTCTTTGACACAATGTTGGTGGTCACCCGCCCAGCCTGGAGAAGTGTTTGTAAATTTTCTATTCTTCTGCTCCTTCTACCTTTTCCCACTGGATTGATTTCTAAAATTGTCATTTCTTGTGTAGTTACATCATAAGTGCTGGGACCGAGAGGAATAAGAAGAAGAAGATTAAACAGACTCCGCTGAGGCTACTCCTTCTATCGAAGCAAAAGAAAGGAAACCGCTCAACTCGCGACTTTAGGTGAATTTTGACAATTTTCTTAGTTCTGTTCTGTCCTAGCTTATGTTCTAATGGCCTATTTTCTTCTTATTTCAGCTGAAGGTCCTTCTCCCTCTCTTTCTAAGTCAAAAGGCTTAGAAAGAGGACGGTGGTGGAATATGTGGCCACAGAAGAAATCAGAAGAGCTCCCAACGCCACTTCGCATACTGATGAAGAGCCGAGAGTGGCTTTTGAGGTGTGGAGCAGAGAAAGAGCTGGAAGAGTTGGAAGAAGTAGGAGAGGGGCCTTAGGAGAAGGCCAAGATAATGGAAGAAGAGGTGAGTCTTGTTTTTCTGGTTGTATCACTGCTTTATTCCTTCTGGCCCGATTTCCCATCTATAGGAGGAAATTCTACTGAGATGATAGCAGAGAGTATACTGGGCTCGAAACAACAAGAAGATACAAGGGCAGGACTGACTAGCTCAGAGCTGGCCCTATTTGAGGATTTAGAGGCAGAACACTTCATCACTGCTCCTGGCCGAGGAACAGCAGACAATCTATATAAGAACACGTGGACTGTGCCGTGGTGGTTCTAAGCCGGAGTGTAGTGGATGCCCATGCTCTGGTTATGGTAATTTTTCTTAAAATTCTGCTCACATTTTCTGCAATTCTATTCTGCTTTCGCTTCTTTAATCGCTATAGTCTTTCCAAGTAGAAGTGCTCAGATCTGTTGGTGCCCCAGTGCCGACTAGCCCCTTGAAGCCCCCAATTGTTGTTGTAAGTGTTCATTATATTTCTGGTTTTTCTTTTCTGTTTCCCTGGTTTTGACTTATGCTTCCTTTTGCAGATGCCTATTCATTCCCTTCCGTGTTCATCCGCCACGACCTCCTTTGCTGACCCAGAATCGCAGAGTTTGAAGCCCTAGACTTAGATGCCCAACTAGACAGATTGGAGATGCTTAGCTCTCCTGTAGGTAAGGCAAAATCCAAGGCAGTGAAAGAGGCTATGGAGAGGTCAAGATCCGCACCTAATGAACTGGAGTTGGATGAGGATAGGAAGCCATTGACCACCTGATGAAGGATCTGGACTCGCCGCATGACATGAATGTGGCCCCAAACCCATACTTGAGATGAGTCTTCGCCTGGCAAGAGATGTGCTCAACCTCCATGATCGTTATGAGGATCTCAAGCCCTCCTTCAAGACTTCAATTCGCAAGGCCACACATGAAGCCAACTTGGCTGATGTTGCAAAGCGTATGCGTAACTAGATCGATGGTGGCGGGCTAGAAGGAAGCAAAAGCTACGCAAACAAATTGGAGAAGCAGATTGCAGGAAGTGCGTAATGCTGCCGAGGTCGGATCGAGCCCAAGACCAAGGCTACTTTCCTTGTGCAGAGCATGGTTGCAGCCAGCCTCGAGATTGCAGAGGCTTCAATTCATCAGGGGGTACTGCTTCAAAAGGAACTCTCCATTAAGAAGACCAACTTGCAAGAAACCCTTAAGAAATTAGGGTTCTGATTCTGTTATTTATTTACCCTTTTAGTTTTTTCTTCATGATGAACAATTTGCCATGGGGAAGGCCTCATGGCTATTTATTTTAAATAAAGTTTATTTTCCTTGTTGTAATTTTCGGGTGTTTAATTTCTTTTGATGAAATAAACAGAAGTACAAAAGGAACAAACTTTAAACAACTTAGAACAAAGATGACTCTAAACAGAAATAAAAGCTTTTTAGTGTTGCCCTTCTCTATCCCAGGATATGTTTGTACAGCCTGTGAATCCCACATGGTTGGATAAAACTTCTTTAACCATTTGCCATTGATTGGGGCAGCATGAATTTCTCCATCTCTATCCTGCAACCTGTATGCCCCCATTCCAAGGATCTGGTTGATTATGAAAGGGCCCTCCCATGTAGGTGACCACTTTCCATAACCAGCCACATGTGTTCCAGAGCAGAACTACTTTCCAAACTATCTCTCCCTCTTCAAAACTCTTGTTCTTGACTCTTTTGTTATAGGCCCTTGACACAGCTTGCTTTCCTGCCAGGAGTTTATTGAGGGTGTCAACTTTGCTTGCATCCAATCCTTCTAGTTCTAGCAGCATGACTTGAGAGTAGTTTTCTCCTACCAGATTATGTTGGTGAGAAATTCTGAGGGACTGAACAGCTATCTCCATAGGCAGAATTACATCATGGCCATATGTCAAAGCATAAGGAGTCATGCCAGTTGCTTCTCTCTTTGAAGTTCTATATGCCCACAGAGTTTCTAACAACTTCTCATGCCATTGCTTTGGATTCTTCTCAAGCATTTTTCGGATAATGTTGATGATTACCTTGTTGCTTGATTCTGCCTGCCCGTTAGCTTGAGCATAATAAGGAGTGGATTGAAGTAGCCTGAATTTGAATGCCTCGCCATATCCAGATTTCTCCGATATGAAAGAAGATCCTCTCAGCTATGATTGATTCTGGGATGCCGAATCTCTGTATAATCTGTTCTTCTATGAAAATGATGATCTCTTGAGATGTAGTGGATTTAACAGGCTTGGCTTCTACCCACTTAGTGAAATAGTCGGTGGCAACAACGATAAAACATGCTGCTGGCTAGATAGATCTTGCCAATGAGGTCCATTGCCCATCCTCTAAAGGGCCATGGATTTACCAATGGATTCATAGGAACTGAAGGAGCCCGCTGGATTGGGCCGTGTCTTTGACAAGACTCACACCCCTTGGAATAGTCAATGCAGTCTTTCATCATGGTTGGCCAGAAGTAGCCATACCTTCTAATTAACCAGCACATTTTCCTCCCACCTTGATGGGCTCCACAGATTCCTTCATGAGTTTCCCCTATGACTTTCATGTATTCTTTCTTTCCGAGGCACCTTAAAAGCACTTCATCCTTACTTTTTCGAACCAAATCTTCATTCCACATAAGATAGTTCAAAGCCATGATTTTGACTCTTTTTTCAAAAGGTAAGGTTGGGTACTGCAAATAGGTTATGATAGGCTTTCTCCAATCATCTTCAATGATTATGGCAGGATTGACATCTATCTCCATCCCCTGGTCAAAACTGATGGCAGGCTTTTTTTTCCCACCTTGATGATCCTCTCAGACACAGTCTTGTATTTGTATACTGTTGCTACTTGGGCCAGTTCATTGGCTGCAGTTTTCCTCCTTTGGGATGTGTTCCCAAGTAGCTTCTCTAAATTATGTCAGAAGATTTCTAGCTGCCACTAGATATACAGCTAGAGAAGGACTAAGACACTTGTATTCCCCAGAATCTGCTTTAATACAAGCATTGAATCTCCCAGGATTTCTACAGATTGGATTCCTAGTTCCACCAGCATTTCTAATCCTATGATTAGAGCTTCATATTCTGCCCTATTGTTGGTGCACTGGAAATCTAACTGGAAAGAATAAAGTGTCTGATTCCAAGTGGTTCTTCCAAAACAATCCCGCCTGAAGTTATATCAGTTTTTGATCCATCAAAATACAAAGCTTCCAAGGTGTGAGATGAACTGAATAGATAGGATTGTTAAAGCAAGTGTGAGCTCTAGTTAACAGATCTACATTTGCTATGTCCAAAGAGTCCATGTTCTCAATCTCCTCTCCAGGATGATCTGCTAGGAAATATGCCACAGCTTGTCCCTTGACACTGAGGAACATACCAAGTCAAATTCCAAGGCCAAGGTCCATTTTCCAATTCTGCCTCTTAACATTGGCCTGGTTAGCATGTATTTGATCAGAATCGTCTTTGCAATGATGTAGATGGTGTATGGCAGCATGTAGTGTCTGAGTTTCACAGCAGTGAAGTACAAGGCTAGGCAAAGTCTTTCAATTGCAGAATATTTTCTTTCCACCTCCGCTGAGTTCGCTCAGGTGGTAGACCGCCTGTTCCTTCCCTTCCTCGTTAAGTTGACCATGTTGACTTGTGGTTGGGGAAAAGGATCTGTTGTGTCTGAAGGAGATTTCTCTGCCAGTTTCAACCTTCATGCTGTTATTCCTTCCTATATAACATCTCTGAAAACTACACAACTATTGGTAGAATGGTTCCAACAGTTGTGCCACCTGCGATACTACCGCCCTTGAGCTCTTCTGGCTTGGGTATCTTGTGGGGTGTCTCTATTGCCTTTTGCAGCAAGATTTCATCAAATAAAGCATCCACCTTGGTTAGATCAAAGGAATAAACCTTGTTCTGTGTTGGTTTGCTCGGAACAAACCCTCCTGTGAAAGGTGGTGGCTTCTGATCCTTTGGTGGCTTAGTAAGGGCCTTGCAGCTAATGAGATGTTTCAACTTTGCCATTTCTGCGACTGCAACTTCTCCCTCCTCTGAGCATTCTACTTCCCTTTCTGATTCTACCTGAACCAAATGTATTGAAAAGGAAGGTGACTTGTAATACGTGCTTTTGGATGAGTTACTCTTCCGATGTTCTTCCCTAAGCTTCTTCATACTTGATGTTTTATCCGCCACTCGCAGTCTCCAAACAAAGATCCCATCAAATCTGCCTTAGGCGTAATCGCTTTACAAAACTATAAACATAAATATCCAAGCTAGAAAGAAGAAAGGATGTTGAACTCCATTTCTCAGTATAGAGGGTTCCGATCCGGCCGGTCGAAATATCGGGCCGGATGGATCGTTAACAACTTCTCGCTAAGCTTCAGTGATAGATCGATACCAAAGGTTAATTTTGGCAGAGCTTTAATACACTTCAAGCTTTTGTGAGGCTTCGAGTGGGCGTAATCGCGCTTTTTAGGCGTAGTGGCTATTCTCGAGGATTTCAGTGGGCTAGAGACTCTGTAAAATTTGTTGAGGTTTTCGTGTTTGGGAAAAGCTCAAGCTCCACCTGTCTTGGTTTTTGCTAAACCAAATTTGTAATGAGAGAAATATCATTTTGAATGACTTATTTTGTAAGTCTGAGCCTTAGGAATTCTGATCTAAAACTGGTTTTCACTTGGAATTCAAGTGAGCTTCTAGTTGATTTTGAGTTGTTTGTTTGATTGATGTCTTGAATGTTGGATTTTTTGTTGTTGAAATTGAGAGTCCTTTGCCCTATTCACTCCTTCTTGTATTTATAAGAGATGTTATCTGGAGTAGGGCAATTCTTTTTAAATAATGGGCGGCAATTTCTTAAAAAAGATCTTTCATTTTTAATTGTAAAGAAAGGGGTTTTGATCAATTTTTTGGTAGGTAAGCTCTCAATAGTCAGTTCTTAAGATCACTTCCCTATTTTTCTTGAAAAAGAACCTACCTCTTTTCCCAATTTTAATCTGCCTCTTGTGAGATTTCATTCGTGATGGTTAGTTTGATTTCTTCATGAACAATGCTCTCTTGCTTATCTCTTTCAAATTGTAGCTTGCTTATCTCCGAGAGAATCACCTTTTCAGAAAGTAGAAAATCTCTAAATATATATATATATATATATATATATATATATGTGAGAGGATTTGATCTTGATTTTCGTAGTGTGTCCTCCAGTTTACACCACTGACTTCCATTTATCAACTCTGTGCTAGTTGATTTTGTTGACTTTTCCAAACCTCATAATACAAAGATGTCACGTGGGTTCTAGGATGGGTCCCTTTCTTTATCCAGATCGTGTTGGGCTCATTTTGTTTGGAGCCCAAGAGGTGTTTTTCTTTTTAAGGCCTGAGTCTATTGGTCTGGTTTGGGCTAGGCCTTTCTGGATCTTGGGTTTCCTCTTGTTGGGCTGAGCGTGCTAATTTAGGCCCAAACACACGTATATTTTGTTTAGAGATATTTAGTGATATACCCATTCTGAGCACTAATATTATAAATAAATCATACACCATTGAATTTCTATAAACAAACCCAAAAAGAAACTAAAAAAATGACAGCTGGCTTTATTGAATTTAATATTGATTATTAAATTACTTTGATGCCCTATTGAGTGTTTTGGGTATTTTTATGAGATTTTGGGATTGGGCTTGTTTTAAGAAATTGATAGCAGTTTTGTAATTTATAATAAGTTAAAAGCCTCTTTGTTATGTTGTAAATGAGCTTTGGGTGTGTTTATAAAGTACATTTCATATGAGATATTTTTATAATTTAGGCCCCTATATTGGGTATAATAGTGAATCCCTTTTTTTTTTCGATTTCTTCACCTTGACCCTTATGGGTATTATTGGACATGTTCAGAATTAAGCTCTTTCTTGGGGTTTTCCTTGTTTCTACTTTAGTTTGTTGCCCTGTCTTCTGAGGCTCGTTTTTCTATGCAAATTATTTTGGCACCACATGTAAATTTTCTTTTTCCTCTTAAGGGCCTACAATTTGACGTGAGAAAGAAGACCCACCGATTCTACCAATTCACATAAGAAAACACTCATCACACCGACACCAAAAAATAACTAAAAAAGAAAACAAAAAAGAAACCGTGTTGTTTCTCTCACTCTTCCATTATTTCTTGTCCTACATATATCCTACCTAGGGCTGGCAATGGGTCGGGTCCTGTCGGGATATTAAACGTGTCAAGAATGCTCAACCCGAACCCAACCCATTTAATAAAAGTGTCATGTCGGGTTCGGGTCGTCTTTTATCGTGCGGGTTTCGAGTTGTGCAACGGGTTGATAAATAATAACATGCATGTTACAAAAGTGACAACTGAAAAAATTTAAATAAAAAAAAACAGAGAGAGGAGAGAAGAGAGAAGGAAAACAAAAAAAAATAGAGAGAGGAGAGAAGAGAGAAGGAAAACAAAAAAAAAATAGAGAGAGAGAGAGAGAGAGAGAGAGAGAGAGAAGAGAGAAGGAAAGAAATAAAAATAAAAAAGAGAGGAGAGAAAACTAAAGAGAAGTCAGAAAAGAGATGAGAAAAGAGAGAAGGAAAAGAAATTAAAAAAGAGAGAGGAGAAGATAGACGGAAAAGAAAGGAAAAAAAACATTATAAATATCAAAAGGCATAATATATAATCACAAAGTTGTATCTAGCATGGTGGATAAGGTGTTGGAGAGTAATGAGGATGAAGGGGGTTCTAAACCACATATGTGTGTTTTGAAGTCTCTATTTCCCTATATTTTTTCGCGGGTTGGCGTGTCTTACACGGGTTGACACGACCCCTTTAATAAACGGGTTACACATGTATTTTAACAGGTTGGCGGGTTGACCCGAAACCCACCCGTTTAATAAACGGGTCAAAACGGGTTGACCCGAAAATTACCCAATTATTAATCGTATGGTTCGAGTCTTGTTTTTTCTCAGGCGGATTTTAGTCGTAACGGGTCGTAGGAAATTGCCACCCTAATCCTACCCATCCCTCCTCTTTCATCCGCCTTCAACTCTCGTGAATATTGTATTTTTTTTTCCATTTTCTGGTGACAGCTAATTTCGATCTTGTTTTTGGTTGGATTGGTTTGTTTTGCTGCCAATTCTCCGCTCGTGCTTGTGGAGTCGTTCACTGAGTGTTGTTTGAGTTGCTGCGCTTCCATTTCATTAATCTCTAGTTTGTTTTGCTGGGTATTTGCTCTCTTCCCTTCTTCTCTTTTGCTTAATACGTTTTCAATTACCCAAAAGAAAAATTAAAGCTACCATTTTCATTTTATGTATTTCTGAGTGTTTGCCGAACCAAATTTCCAGGAACTGTCTTTTCCCATGGCCTTGAGCACCCAAAGAGCCTCTACATCTCGTACTTCAGCTGAATGGGCTCCTCCCCATTGGAAGCATGATGTGTTTTTGAGTTTCAGGGGTGAAGACACTCGCAGCGGTTTTCTATCCCATTTATACCACGAACCGCAGTACTGGCAAGCAATTCAAACTTTCAAGGATGACCGACACCTTGAAATAGGAGCAACTATTTCTCCAGAGTTGTTGACCGCAATCAAAGAATAACATCGTGCCATCATTGTTCTCTCCCCAAATTACGCTTCTTCCACCTGGTGCTTGGATGAACTTTCAAAGATTCTTGAATGCATGCAAAACACTCTGAGAATTCTGCCAATCTTTTTATCACGTGGATCCTTTTGATGTACGAAATCAAAGGGGGAGTTTTGCGGACGCCTTCGCTAAGCTTAAAGAAAAGTTCAGTGAAGATGTAGACAAGGTGAAGTGGTGGAGAGATGCTTTAAAAGAAGTTGTCAATCTCTCTGGGTGGGATTCAAAGAATTATCAGTAAGCATGCATGGATCAACAACTTGCTTGTTTCTTACTAGAGCTCTACTTGGATGTTACGTTTCAGTTGTTGCCATAATCAATAACCTTGGATGTTATATTTATGAATTAATGGTTTTTAATTTTCTTCCTTGTAGGACGGAAGCAGAGCTTATTAAATACATTGTCAAATGTGTGTGGAGGAAAGTGCATCCAACGTTCATGTTGTCAGGTTCTCTAGTTAATCTATCTAATGTGAGAGAGGTTTCTGGAAAACAAGGTGGTCCAGTTAATCTACAAAGACAGATTATTTTCCCAATCTTGAAAGAAAATGTTGCCCATGTCTGGGATGAAGGAGCCGGAACCTTTATCACTCAGAAACGTTTATGCAATAGAAAGGTTCTTCTCATACTTGATGACGTGGATCAATTAAACCATCTTAAAACACTGGCTGGAAAGAAAGATTGGTTTGGTGCGGGGAGTAGAATTATCATCACAACTAGGGATGAGCGTCTACTAGTTGAGCATGGTATAGCGATACGATATAAGGTTGAGGTATTAAAGGACAATGAAGCTCTTGAGCTCTTTAGTCAAAATTTAATGCCTTTAAGAAAAATCATCCTAAGGAAGGTTTTTTGGAACTCTCTAGGTGTTTCGTACATTATGCCAAAGGTCTTCCATTAGCTCTGACAACATTGAGATCTTTTTTGTATGTGAGAGATCAAGATACATGGAAAAGTGCGTTGGATAATCTAGGGAAAATTCATAATCCAACAATTTTTCACTCACTCAAAGTAAGTTATGACAGACTAGAAGAGATAGACAAGAAAATTCTTATCGATGTTGCATGTTTCCATAAAGGGAAGGATGAAGAGCTCGTAATTGAAATACTAGACAATATCTATAATATTTCAAGTCATATTAGGATAGATGTTCTCATTGACAAATCTCTCTTAATTATTGAGAAATTCGACATTCATAATAGCGTTCAGATGCATGATTTGATACAAGAAATGGCAAGGGAAATTGTTCATCTAGAGTCTCTCGGAGATCCTTGTCAACGCAGCAGTTTGTGGCTTTGTGACGACATTTCGCATGTATTCATGCACAATTCGGTAAGAAGTTATGTAGAAAGTTTTGAAGAACTTGAATGTGAAATTAAAGATTCCTTTGTTTGTTCTTCTTAATTATTAGGAAATGAGAGCACTCGAAGGCATAGTCTTACGTCTGCCTATATCAGAACTGGTTGACTGGAATTGTACTAAAGCCTTCAATGAGATGCATGGGTTAAGGCTCCTTGACTTTGATAATGTGGTGTTTTCTTCATGCCCTAAATTTCTTCCAAATTCCTTAAGAATTATCTAGTGGAGTTGGTATCCTTCCAAATCGCTCCCATCAAGTTTTGAACCACATTTGCTTTCTAAACTAGAAATGAGGGGTAGCAAACTTGTCCGGCTTTGGGATGGAGCAAAGGTAAGATTCTTGAAATACAGCATTTTGTAATTTTTTTAAAATTATAATTATATTGAGTATGGTTGTATTGTACCTTGTTTTAACTTGCAAGGTTTTTTGAAACATATAATTCTACAACTTTTATGTACTAGCAGGATTTTCCGAATTTGAAATATATGGATCTTAGTTGCTCTGAAAATTTGACCAGTATCCCAGATTTTACACGCATTCCAAATCTTGAGAAATTGAATTTGCGCGGTTGTAAGAAATTAGGCGAGGTTCACTCATCTATTGCAGTTCACAAAAAGCTGAAGCTTTTAAGACTTGATGGATGTAAAAGTATTAAGAGTCTCCCAAGTGAGTTGGAAATGGATTCTCTTGAATTCTTGTGTCTTTGGGGCTGCCCAAAAGTGAAAAAGATTCCAGAATTTGGGGAACATATGCAGAACTTGAAAATGATTTTTATACATGAGATTGCTATTGAGCAAATACCTTCATCAATTGAACATCTGGTTGGCCTTGATTATCTATGTATAAGTGATTGCAAAAGTCTCTTGGGTCTCCCGAGTGCGATATGTAAATTGAAATCTCTTACAATGCTGGCTATGCCCGGATGCTCAAAAGTTGACAAACTCCCAGGGGAGATGGAGTGTTTAGAGGAGCTTAATTTTAGTGGAAGTGCTATGAGAGAGCCGCTTGTTGCTATGAAAAATGTCAAAAGTCTAACCCTTAGTGGATCAGTTGCTTCAAGGGATGGCATTTGGTGTGGCCTTGACTGGTTATTTGGAATTAGAAGTAGTGTTGACCCTGACCCTTGAGGTTTGGTGTTGTCTTCTCTAAATCGTTTAGGATCTGTGACGAAATTAGATTTGAGTGATTGTAATATTAGTGAAGGAGCCATTCCAGATGATATCGACTGCTTGTCTTCTTTACAAGAGTTGGATCTTAGCGGAAACAATTTCGTTAGCCTTCCCTCATGCATTAGATTCCTTTCAAAGCTTAGGGGTCTTCGATTGGAGAGGTGCAAAAGGCTTCAGCAATTGCCAGATCTTCCGTCAAGAAAATACTTAAAAGTACATGTGAACGACTGTACTTCCTTAAAAAGGTTGTCAGATCCATCAAAGTTGAGCGAAGGAACCAATGTGTATGATTTTAGGTTTAGTTGTCTTAATTGCTTCAGATTGGTTGAAGAAGAAGACTGGATTAATAGAATATTTGCAATTATAATGAGATTGGCAGCTAAGGTACACACACACTCTTTCTTTCTCATTGAATGAATATATATATATATATATATATATTCGTGGTTATCTTTTTCTATAATAAGTAAATATAATGGTAATTCTTTTGGTTCAGGTAACATATCCTTGTGAGCGTATTGTATGCCCTGGAAGTGAAATTCCAGATTGGTTCGATAATCGAAGTGTGGGAGATTCAACAATCGTGGAGCTGCCTCTACCTCCACAAACATGTAGTGACTGGATTGGGATTGCTTTATGTGTTGTTTTTGAAGATTCTGAATATTTGGAAGATCCAGACTAATTTTTTCCGAATTGACTGTTTGCAAGGATCGTGTAAAACTTTTCGAGTCGGGTATCTTGGGTCACAACACTTTTGGGTTTTCTATTTGCCTCGCGATGATCCCTGTCTCAGGGATGCCTTAAGCAGTTATCTGTTTTCATTCGAAGGGCATTATTGTTCACACAGATTTCCGAACAAAAGACTCAAAATAATCTCGATTATAAAGAAATGTGGGGCCTGTTTGGTGTACCAGAGAGATTTCGAAGAATTCAGCCGAATTCTGAAAATCCCGAAGCCAGCAGCACTACATGTTAACAGAATAAGGTTGAAGAATTGAGGCTGAAGGAAGAAGATGAATATTGAAGAAGAACTCAGAAATAAGAGATAATTTGCTTTCTTTGATTTTCAATCGTATGAACAATTACAGAGAGATTGTTGAAAATTTGGATCTGCCCGTTGGGTCCCACTCTAACAACACCGATACTGTCCCCACTTTACCACCCGCCCAACGTCACGTGAAGATCCACACATCGGCAATTGAAACTCAGAGGTCGGCTCTCGTTGGGCCCACTTGTTTTCAATGGAACTCAGAGGTCGGCTCTTAGCTTCATTGGCATTTTTCAAGAGTCCGACTTGTTTCCTTTTTTTTTTTTTTTTTTTTTTTTTGTTACAAGCATCATTAGCTTGTACGGCCTTGGCTCATACTATGTTGAAAATTTGATCTGCCCGTTGGGTCCCACTCTAACAACACCGACATCTGTCTCACTTTACCACCCGCCTAATCCGTCAGGTGTGGGGTTTTTATCACAAAAGGCCTGTATTAGTTAGAGTGTAGTAATTCTATTTAAACCCATTTGTTTTCTTTCACTCCACCGATGTGGGATTCCAACAGAGATATTGTTTTATATCAGATGTTTAGCCTATAACTAATGCTTAACAAACTAACTAATTACAGCTGTGACATGTGAACCACACGTGCCAACACTAACAAATTCTTAGCTAACTATTACTGTTATCACTACATGCATCCGGTGACGAGGAGGCAGGCCCAATTGGTAGTTGTGGAAGTGGTAGCTCTGATGACCACGATGAACCAGGAATTGGTTGCTCTAATGACGACGATGAACAAGGAATTGGTAGCTATGAAATGAACCAAGATTGGTAGCTATGAAAATGAACCGGGAAGCTATAGATCTGATGACGATGATGAACCAATCAGCAAAAGATTCAACAAAGTCTAAATTATTTTGTGCTTGGTTCAATCATTCAATGAGGTAGGAGGAGAGCTGTTCTCTTATTACATTTTGGTTTTATGGTTTTCAATTTCCAAATACATAAATGCAGGATATGCTATAATATTGTTGGGTTGTGAAGCTTGTTAATTTCAAAGTGTTACAAGATTTACTTACTCAGTCGAGCTTGAGTAACAGAATCTTTTTCAACAATGCTACTCTTTTCATAATTTTGTATCACAATTTATCTTGAGATGTTGCCAAAGTGTTAATTAAACTTGTGCTCTGCTTCCAGGTCTTCATTTTTCCTTAAATTGTTTGTCCTGTTTCTACGTTGGAGATATTTTCTGAGTGGATATGAATTGGATTAACTTGTTAATTTCAAAGGGTGTTCTCATGTTTATGAACCCGAGTGTGCGCACTGCTGGAAGGCCTCGATATTTATGAGAATGAACCAACCACAAGTTCCTGATCGGCTAAAACAGTAGGATATTAGCAAGATAATCATAGCACAAAGGGAACTAGCAATAAACTTCTTCTCGTCACTGTCAGTGCCATCAAACTCACTCCCTGTCCCTGCAGCATTCTCCACTTTGACATGCTTAAAGCTCCACTGATCAATGCCTGCCTAGGAAGGAAGTACACATATATATATGATTTAGAGAAACTCTTACCGGCTTCTTCTCTTCAGCTTGCCTACTTTCTAAAGTATTATAGTCCATAACCATCAGTCACAAGAAAGAAAACATAAAAGTTAGACAAAAACTAATCATCCATTTAAAAGATAAATCATATTCAGTATCAACCCAAAAACTAATCCTCTTTCTGCTTTAGTTCAGGTTCTCAAAAACCAAACAACACTATGATTTTCTTTCATATACATTTTGATGACCATTGAAGGATACTCAAAGTTCAAAAACAGAGAAAGAAAAAACAAATGAACATATTTCTTATGCACCTGGTTATCATTATAAAACAAAAACATCCCCAATATATCAAAACTTTAACAAATATAATTATTCTCAAAGCCTAGTGCTCAATAGCCCCATCTATAGACCGATAAGAGAAAATTAACAAAAGCCCTAATTTTATCATCTGTAAATCCAAAATCCTTATGACCCAAAAAAAATAATCCAAAAATCCAACCTCACTTTCAAAATTAAAAATTGTGTTGTATTTGGATTGACAAATTTTTTTTATAACAAAGACCAGATTGTCAAGATGAAGGAAGAAACATACCAGATTTCATAGATCTTCGAGTGTTGGTTGGTGAGCAGAGAGAACAACTTTGGGGTTTTTGACACGGAGAGAGAGAGAGAGAGAGAGAGAGAGAGAGAGAGAGAGAGAGAAAGAGAGAGAGAGAGCCCCAAACCTTTGGAAATCGCGGCGACGGAGAGCCCCAAAACGACGACAAATTTGAGGAAGTAGGCCTGGTTCTTGTCGTCGGGGTGCTGGTAATTGACTAAGAACATACCAGATGGAGTAAACATGAGAGAGAGAGAGAGAGAGAGAGAGAGAGTTTGGAGTTTGATTGCAATTGAGGGCATTTAGGGTAAAATTTTCGTAAGGAAGACTGAAATTTTTGGGGGAAAGTCTGAAATTTTTTGAGGGAGAGTGAAATTTGTGTGGGAGAAGAGTGGGTATCACGAGAGAGAAGAGAGAGAGAGAGAGAGAGATGAAAGAGTTTAGGGCCCATTCGGTAATGTTTTTAGAGCTTGTTTTCTGTTTTTGTTTCCTGTTTTTCACAAAAACACGTTCGGTGCATCGTTTTCGTTTTCCCTCACAAAACGTTTTCAAAACAAATCTGACTTTGTGAACAAAAGTTGAAAATGAAAAAAAGTTGTTTTCAGTGATTTCATTTTCAGTGTTTTCCGAAGACACAAGAATGCATCCCATCAACAACTCTAGCTCTCTCTCTTGACAACCAATAAACCCACCAACAGGAACAACACCCATCTTCTCCGACCCAAAATAAACAAATCTGCAAATTAAGAAAAAAAAAATACAGAGGGAAGAAGAAAAAAACAGAGACAAGAAGAAGAACCACCACATACCCAACTCAACCACCATCATCACCCAATCAAACCATCACAGCCATGGAAGGAAGGAGGAGTGGGTGTGGCCTGGGAAGGAAAGGAAGAAGAAAAGAGGAAGAAAAGGAGAAAAAAGAAACGGCCTGGGGAAGGAAAGGAAGAAGAAAAGGGGAAGAAAGTAGGAAAGAGGAAGAAAAAGAGAAAAAAGAAGCAGCCATGTGAAGGAAAAGACGAAGAAAAAAGGAGGAAAGAGAGAAAAGGAGAAAAAGAAGAAAAAGAAAAAAGGAAAAAAAGGAGATAAGGTAGTTTTTGAGCTTAATTTTTTTCATTGTTTACAATAATTTTAGCCTCTAAAAATATCAGAATTAAAAAAAATTAGAATTAAAATTAGCAAAAATACACCTGAAAAACAATTGTACTACCAGACACGTTTTTATTGTTCTTGTTTTCTAAAGATGTTTTCTAATTAATCTACCAGACGCATTTTCATTTCCTGAAAATGCAAATTTGTTTTCTTGTTTTCATTCTCTGAAAATATTCTCGAAAACATTCTCCAAAACGTTACAGACGGGCCCTTAAATTTTTGGCAAAAAAATCACTGTAGCGGTCAACCATGGTTTTGGCATCGGTCCTAAATGTTCCATTTAAAAAACAATTCTTGAAAAATGTTTTTACGCATCAATATAATATATCATCGATGCTAAAGTATAATCAAAGGCATCGGCAAGAAATGCCAAATTTTTTTGGTGATACCTTTATATCCTTTTAGTCTTATCAATTATAAAATCGATGCCTAAGATACTAACAACATCGGTTTTTAGATTTTTCAATGCCTATATGGTGTTGTGTAAAGTTAAATTTGGCATAGTGACGTACATCATTGATTGTTTGTTTCTTGTATTTATTCGTTCTTAATAATTAATTAGAGTTTTCTTTCTTTCATGGTTTCATTAGTGAATTAAAGTTATATAAGTGAATTAAAGTTATATAAAAAAAAATTATTTTTAATCATTAAAAAGTAGAGAGCTTAAAAGGTGAAACATTAATAATAATAATAAAATACTGTTTTATAGATAGTGTGGTTGGACTCCAATATGCCTTTTTGGTATGCATACAAATATAAATTTTCGAGAAGAAATAACGCATCCCAACAACAAAGTTTCATTGAGAGAATTTATCAAAAATAGTCAAAACTTGACCCTCAATTAAAAAAATGTCAGTTTTTGTAAAATATTTCAAATGTAGCAAAAAAAAAACTCAACCAAATAGACACAAATGCCCTCAAATTTAAAACCCACATAAACCTAAGAAAGAAAACCTTATTACATTGGGAATCTTTGTACACACGTTTGCAGATGTATTGCTGCCCTAGTCAAACAATGAGTGCAGTTCTTCCTTGATTGTTCATTCAGTTGTTTCTTCGTCTATTCTTCATACTATATTATATTACATACAGGGTAGACATCCAACAACAATTTTTTTTTCTTTGGTGAATAAAACAGAAAATTGTATATAGTGAATCTGAATTGTGAAGCATAAGAAACATAAGCCATACTTTTTCCATTCACATCAAGTTAAAAGTTTTCTCTATCTGCAGATTACTGCACTTTAAACTTCTTTGCCTAACTTCTATGGTTTTTACTACCCTTTTATATTATGCTTGGAATACATTAGAAATAAAATATGAAGTCTAATGGCAATGATGTAAAAACATAGGAACATTATGACCTCTTATATCTTACTGGTCATTTAAGTTAAAAATTGGGTTTATGTCTAGGAAATAAAAATTGTAGGGACCTATATTGGACAAACCCTAAATTTTATTAAGAAACCACAAAAAGGCACAACAATACAACAAAAAGTAAAATCCAACCAAGCTCAACAACAAGGATATAATTTTTTAGTGGAAAATGTTGGGAATGTTGGGAACACTGACTTATATCATGATTTGATTTTTCTTTGGCCTACAAATCAATTCTTTTATGTGGAAAATTCTTTTGACTTTGTCACTCAAATTGTACAAATATGGTTGTGTGGCTTTTAAAAGGCAACGTGACGTGTGGGATGGGCTGCCAATTTTGAAACTTATTAGCTTCTTCGAGAAGCAGATGTAGCATTTATGCATGTGGGGAACACTCAGCGGATTGATCCATCATAGAAGACAAAATAATTGTGTCATTCAGACAGACCTGGGCAATTGATCCCACAACAAGTCTTTCACTCATTTTTCAAGTTGGTCCCTTCAGCCTCATTTGTTACGGAAGATTGTCTTGGCATAAACTATTCTGAAAAATTGTCTTGGCTTGAATTGGCTTAAGTTGACTAACACTTAACCGATGTTTAGTGATGCTTGGATTGGGACTAAATTTAAATTGATTAAAATATCAATAAATAGGATGATATATTTCAACTTATGTTCTTCTGTACAAACATGGGTTAAAAATATTCCAAAGTTTTATTTAATAAGGTTTATTTTTTAGGTTTATATAGGTTTTAAATTTGAGGGCATTTGTGTCTATTTAAGTGAGTTTTTTGCTATAATTAAATATTTTATAAAAAAAACTGACATTTTTGAAATTAAGGATCAAGTTTTGGCTATTTTTGATCAATATTGGGAATCTTTGTACATACGTTTGCAGACGTACTGCTACCTTTGTCCAACAGTGAGTGCAGTTCTTCCTTGATTCTTCATTCAAATTCTTCTTCGTCTGTTCTTCATACTATATTATATTACATATTGGGTAGACATCCAACAACAATTGTTTTATATTTTTTGGTGAATTAAACAAAAAATTGTATACAGTGAATCTGAATTGTGAAGCATAAGAAACATAAGCCAGACTTTTTCCATTCACGTCGAGATAAAAGTTTTCTCTGTCTACATATTACTGCACTTTAAACTTCCTTGCCTAACTTCTATGGTTTTTACTTCCCTTTTATATTATGCTTGGAATACATTATAAATAAAATATGAAGTATGATGGCAACGATGTAAAAACATAGGAACATTATTACCTCTTATATCTTACTGGTCATTTAAGTTTAAAATTGAATTTTACACATAGATTTATAGAATGATGGGCATATGTCTAGGAAATAAAAATTATAGGGACCTATATTGGACAAACCCTAAATTTTATTAAGAAACCACAAAAAGGCACAACAATACAACAAAAAGTAAAATCCAACCAAGCTTAGCAACAAGGATATAATTTTTTAGTGGAAAATGTTGGGAACACTCACTTATATCATGATTTGATTTTTCTTTGGCCTACAAATCAATTCTTTTATGTGGAAAATTCTTTTGACTTTGTCACTCAAAGTGTACAAATATGGTTGTGTGGCTTTTAAAAGGCAACGTGACGTGTAGGATGGGCTGCCAATTTTGAAACTTATTAGCTTCTTTGAGAAGCAAGTGCAACATTTATGCATGTGGGGAACACTCGGTGGATTGATCCATCATAGAAGACAAAATAATGGTGTCATTCAAACAGGCTTGGGCAATTGATCCGACAACAAGTCTTTCAGTCATTTGCCAAGTTGGTTCCTTCAGCCTCATTTGTTACGGAAGATTGTCTTGGCATGAACTATTCTCAAAAATTGTCTTGGCTTGAATTGGCTTAAGTTGACTAACACTTAACCGATGTTTGGTGATGCTTAGATTGAGACTAAATTTAAATTGATTAAAGTATCAATAAATAGGATGATATATTTCAACTTCTGTTCTTCTGTACAAACATGGGTTAAAAATATTCCAAAGTTTTATTTAATAAGGTTTATTTTTTAGGTTTATATGGGTTTTAAATTTGAGGGCATTTGTGTCTATTTAAGTGAGTTTTTTGCTATAATTGAAATATTTTATAAAAACTGACATTTTTGAAATTAAGAATCAAGTTGTGGCTATTTTTGATAAATATTGGGAATCTTTGTACATACGTTTGCAGACGTATTGCTGCCCTAGTCAAATAGTGAGTGCAGTTCTTCCTTGATTGTTCATTCAGATTCTTCTTCGTCTATTCTTCATACTAGATTATATTACATATAGGGTGGACATCCAACAACAATTGTTTTTTTTGGGTGAATTAAACAGAAAATTGTATATAGTGAATCTGAATTGTGAAGCATAAGAAACATAAGCCAAACTTTTTCCATTCACGTCAAGATAAAAGTTTTCTCTGTCTGCAGATTACTGCACTTTAAACTTCCTTGCCTAACTTCTATGGTTTTTACTTCCCTTTTATATTATGCTTGGAATACATTATAAATAAAATATGAAGTATGATGGCAACAATGTAAAAACATAGGAACATTATGACCTCTTATATCTTACTGGTCATTTAAGTTTAAAATTGGGTTTTACACATAGATTTATAGAATGATGGGCATATGTTTAGGAAATAAAAATTGTAAGGACCTATATTGGACAAACCCTAAATTTTATAAAGAAACCACAAAAAGGCACAACAATACAACAAAAAGTAAAATCCAACCAAGCTCAACAAAAAGGATATAATTTTTGAGTGGAAAATGTTGGGAACACTGACTTATATCATGATTTGATTTTTCTTTGGCCTACAAATCAATTCTTTTGACTTTGTCACTCAAATTGTACAAATATAGTTGTGTGGCTTTTAAAAGGCAACGTGACGTGTGGGATGGGCTGCCAATTTTGAAACTTATTAGCTTCTTTGAGAAGCAGGTGCAACATTTATGCATGTGGGGAACACTCGGCGGATTGATCCATCAAAGAAGACAAAATAATGGTGTCATTCAAACAGGCTTGGGCAATTGATCCGACAACAAGTCTTTCAGTCATTTGCCAAGTTGGTCCCTTCAGCCTCGTTTGTTACGGAAGATTGTCTTGACATGAACTATTCTCAAAATTTGTCTTCACTAGAATTAGCTTAAGTTGAATAACACTTAACCGATGTTTGGTGATGCTTGGATTGGGACTAAATTTAAATTTATTAAAATATCAATAAATAGGATGATATATTTCAATTTCTGTTCTTCTGTACAAACATGGGTTAAAAATATTCCAAAGTTTTATTTAATAAGGTTTATACGGGTTTTAAATTTGAGGGCATTTGTGTCTATTTAAGTGAGTTTTTTGCTATATTTGAAAAAAATATTTTATAGAAACTGATATTTTTGAAAATAAGAATCAAATTTTGTCTATTTTGTTAAATTCTCTTTCACTGAGGTGTTGGTGGAAAACATTAATCCTTTCACTTATTTTTGACTCAGGTGTTGATTCGAAAATCGTGAATTTGTTAAACTTAAAACTATTTCTTTCCGGATTGGGTCAAAAAAGGAAAAAACTCACTCTCTGACGATATCTCCAATGTGGTCAAAAAAGAAATAATTCACTCTCTCTGTCTCTCCCTGTCTCTCATTATTTGGTTTCTACAGTCCCCTGTCTTTAATCTAAACTTTCTGAATTAACTTGGGTAAGCAAACATGGACAAAAGACCCTCCCAACTCAGATTACTTTGATTTTGCAATGTGAATGCAATTCTATTAGAAAGGAGAGACGCTTGTTAAGCACCAAGCGATTCTACCATCGAAGACTCAAAATGAAATAATTAGCTTTTTCCTCTTGAGAGCCTACAATTTGACGTCAGAAAGAAGACCAAGCAATTCTACCATCGAAGACTCTACAATGGACACATAAGAAAAGACTCATCACACCGGCACCAAAAAATAACTAAAAAAGAAACAAAAAAAGAAACCGTGTTGTTTCTCTCTCTCTCTCTTCCATTATTTCCTTTCCTACGCATATCCCATCCCTCCTCTTTTCATCTGTTCCTCAACTCTCGGGTGAATATTGTATTTTTTTTCCATTTTCTGGTGACAGTTAACTTCGCATCTTGTTTTTGGTTGGATTGGTTTGTTTTGCTGCCAATTCTCTGGCTCGTGATTGTGGTGCTGTTCCACAGAGCTGTTGTCCGAGTTGCTGCGTTTCCATTTCATTAATCTCTAGTTTGTTTTTGCTGGGTATTTGCTCTCTTCCCTTCTTCCCTTTTGCTTAATACGTTTTCAATTACCCAAAAGAACAATTATAGCTACCATTTTCATTTTATGTATTTCCTGAGCGTTTGCCGAACCAGATTTCCAGGAACTGTCTTTTTCCCATGGCATTGAGCACCCAAAGAGCCTCTACATCTCGTACTTCAGCTGAATGGGCTCCTCCCCATTGGAAGCATGATGTCTTTTTGAGCGATTGCCAGATCTTCCGCTAAATATAAGAAGTGTAAACGTAGACAATTGTATTTCCCTTTTTAGTATTGGTGAAGTTGCTTCAAATTGGTTGAAGAAGAATAATTTTAAGCTTTCTTGTTTTAATTGCTTCAAATTGGTTGAAGAAGAAGACTGGATTATATTTTTCTTTAAAATGATAAGGACAGCGGCCATTGAGGTATTTACTCTCTCGTTGAATATTATAGTTTTCTTTCCCTTTTTATTTTTATTTTGGTGAAAAGGATATAGTTTTCTTTTCTATAATAAATAAATATAATTTCGACCAAAAAAAATAATGGTAATTCTTTTGGTACAGGGAATGCTCTTAAAAAATAATGGTAATTCTTTTGCTCCTGTGAGCTGTATTACATGCCCTGTATTTGGAATTCTTGAGTGGTTCGGTAATCCAAGTGTGGGAGATTCAATAACTGTGGAGCTGCCTCTCCCTCCACACCCATCAAATAGCAGCGACTGGGTTGGGATCGCTGTATGTGTTGTTTTTGATAGTAGTCCCGGATTCCTTCCTGGATATTATTTCAAGATTGAAGTTCGATCATCTCAGAGATATTTGGATGTCCTTCGTCGACGCTATCCAACTGAGATGATTTTTTCAAATAACCTTTGGGTTTTTTATTTGCCTCGCGATCATCCAAGCCTCACGAATGCCTCAACCAGTCATCGGTTTTCGTTCGAAACGTATTATTTTTCACCTAGAAGTTTGGAAAACCTCAAAACAAGCTCGATTATAAAGGAATGTAGGGCTCGGTTGGTGTACAAGAGAGATTTGGAAGAATTCAGCCGTTTGAGGTACGGTGACGAGGTAGGTCCAATTGGTAGTAGTGGAAGTGGTAGCTCTGATGAGGGCGATGAACCAGTCGCCAAAAGATTGAAGAAAGTCTAAATTATTTTGTGCATGGTGCAATCATTCAATGAGGTCTCAAAATAATACTTGAAAAGCTAATGACGATGATGGTCAATCCTCAGAATTCATCTCAGTAAGTCACCTTTTATTTTCATTTTTCTTTTGAACTACTGTTTAATTTGCTCTGAAACTTGTCAATCTGACTGACGGAAGGACACTATCATCTATCATTGTTTAATAATACTTGTCTCTCATCTAGTTTCAAATTTGATGAAAAGCAAGCAATGCATTGGTGGCATTCACAAAGTTTCAAATTTGGTTGCATCATATTTAGTTCTTGTATTAGGTTGGAGGAGAGAGAGTAATTTTCTTGTCACATCTTGTTTGTATAGTTTGCAGGATATGCTGTAATTTTGTGTTCCTCTAATTTTGTGCTATTTCAATTGCTGTGTCAGATATTGTACTGAAAACAGACAAGTAAGGTGTCTGTATGCCATGAAAATGCACACTCTGAATGAACCTTTGCAGATGTTGCCCAACTGAAGCATTTAGAACCGCACACTACTGAATGAACATCAGATTTTATTGGTAACTCAGGAGGTATCTTTGTGCTTAAATAAAATGGTTTCTGCATACTGTTAATGTTGTGCTCTAAGAATATAATCTTATTAAGTAGTTTTGTCTGAAAATGGACTAAGCCTGCATATAAATACTTTTATCAATGACAATTTCTCCTATGTTGCAAACAGAAAACAACAGAACAAATCCTAAAATGTATATATGCTATAGATTTACAAAACTAACTTGTGCTCTGCTTCCAGGACTTCATTTTTCCCTAAATTGTTTGCCCTTTTTCTATGATCGAGATATTTTCTGAGTGGATATGACTTGGATTAACTTGTTCATTTCAATGTGTTAGAACATTTACTTCCTATAGGCCTCGAGTACAAGAACATTTTCAGAGCAACCTTTCAATGCTGTGCTATCAAACTTTTGCTATACTGAAATAATGTGTGAAAAATGTTAGTATAGTTCTGAGTCTTCTGACCATAGTTACCCAAATCGCTCACCCCCCTTACGAATTTCGAACTGGATTGCACGTACCGAATCATGGTACGTTAGTGTTCTGGAACGATGCATTTAGCTAACCAAAACTCATAAGGATTAGAATAATACATGAGCGACCTTGCTGCCCAAACTCAATTGGTTGTTCCAATCATCAACTTAATAGGGTGGTGGGAGAGCGATAGAGGGAGCCATGAAAAGAGAGAACCATGGAGAGAAAGCGATGGAAAGAGAGAGCCATGGAAATGGAGAACAATGTGTTAGAATATTTAGGCCTTGAGTAAATGAACATTTTCAGAGCAACCGTTCAATGCTGTGCTACCAAACTGTTGCAATAGTGAATTAATGTGTGGAAAATGTTAGTATTGTTCTAGGTCTTCTGACCAAAATAAAAAAGGGGAAAATAGTTAATTAAGGTGAAAGAATGTGTGTGAAAAATCTAGGAGAAAAGGATGAAAGAATAAGAGGCAGAGAGAATTGTAATTATTGTACGTATATTTCCTCTGTTTCCACTATATTGAAATGAGTATAGTATTTCCTATTATATACAGCTTCGGCAGATTTCTCTAGAGCTAAGGTTATTTACAAGGAATATGGAGATATGGACAAGTGTAGGCCTGCTATTGAATCAGCCGTTTTCCTTAGAGTTTCGAAAGGAATGTGAGTGAAGGAAATTTGCTGCATTATTTTGCTTGCTCATTGCTGCTTTACGATTATAGCTGCTTTTGGATTTTGCAGCAGGTGTGGAAATTTGCATCTTTGCTGTTATTTAAATTTATTTCGATAGAAAATCAGGAAAGGAAGGGAGAGGTGGTTAGTTCATAAGGGAAGAGAGAATAACAGAGAAGGAGTGGCAAAAGGAAATGTGAGTTTTAGCTTTACAACAAAATTAGCAGAAGTGGAGCAATTAACATAATTAAATTTTGAAAGGTGCTGGACATAGCCTAATGTGGTTAAGTAAAATAAGCTTATTTTCATTGCTAATTGCTTATGTTGTATGTTTTATAATGATTTTCCTTTCTTAATTTCATTTCAGTTCTGTTGGAAAAACAGTTGGCATTATCGGCTTGGGATGAATTGGCAAGCCAGAGTTGAAGTACTAGGAATACTATCCAAGTTCCATGGAGTTAGTTGGTTGTGTGAACTCTGATCACTTCTGAGGAGACCAACAACATTGTCGATTTTGAAGTCATCAATGCTTGCTTTCCAAAGGGTATTCTTGTTAACATTCGAAGAGGCCTTAATATCAATGAACCTGAGTCTCTGCACTGCTGGATGGTTTCTGCTGACATGGTTAGTAACTGAAGCATTTAGAACATGGTTGGTAACTTGGGAGGTATCTTATTCTGCTTGAATGGTTTCTGCTGCAGGTTCAAGTCCACTCCACATGTTGTATATGTTTGATACAGATGGGCAGGTCATCCCCAAATTTGAGATTTTCTTTAACTTCAAGTTGTGCTACTTCAACCAATGTGTTAATTAACATGGATAGTTTCTCAAGTCTCCTATGTTGCTAACAGAAAAAAGCATATCCTTTTTCCTTCTGCACTTACCTCTTCTTTTGGTGTTTTCCTAAATTTGTTGTCCTCCTACTACGTTCGAGATATATTCTGAGTGGATGGTCCTTGCTTAGGACTTGGATTAACTTGTTAATTTCAATGTTCTAGGATATTTACTTCATATAGGCCTCGAGTAAATTAACTATTGCTATAGAAGTTATTATATACTGTATTATCAAACTATTGCAATAGTGAAATAATATGTCAAAAATGTTAGTATAGTTCTGAGACTTCTGACCAAAAGAAGGGAAAATAAATTTTTTATTTCTTTATGTTGTATCTTCTGTAATGGTTTTCTTTTCTTATTTTAATTGAAGGCTATGGTGATGAAAGGATTACTAAATCTGGTGAATACGGAAGGTGCTCAAGTTTTAGAAAAACAGTGTTGGCTTGTTCTGCAAGGCTGGTGGATGGAGGACATATCAGCATAAAAGCTTTCTGGCCTCCCCCTTGTTATCTCTGCAAGTGACAAACTCGTTGGAACTCCTCTACAAGTTTGGCCTTTTGTGGTCCTTGTGGCAATGAACTTTCTCTTGTAATGATAAAACAAATAAGAAAAGGAAATGCAAATATGGGGAAGACTAATGCAGCTAAAACTCCCAATCCAAGAGCCATCTCCACTATCCTGTTTTTCTTTCATGAGAATGATCAACAGGGATGCTGTTGATAATTGAATCATGTGATGGAGAGCACAAGTGGATGAGACCCAAAAGTCTTGAATCTCCACCTATTCACAATGTGAAATTGATCATGAAGGGCAGAGTCTGTTGCATTATCTACAATGGCAGTAAGTAAGTGGTCAAAGCATAAGACTACAACAAATGAGAATGTAGCTTTCCTCTCGGTTTATACTAGTAGTCTATTATTCTTAATATATTGTGCATATGTCTAAGTTAAACTATTATTTTTGTCACGTAATCCTAATCTTGGAACATCAACTTCCTTTATTGTATCAGAGCTTCACGTGTTGGGGCCCAATAACCACACATGCTCTGACGTCACCTAATATGTGTTGTTTGCATGTTAGGCTTCTTACATTAAAAAGTTAGGGGACATAACTTGGGTTTATAAGAGTTCAGTTACTCCCCCATTACTAAATAGTTTTGATATAGAACCTCAACTTCCTTCACAGCTCTGATATTGGGCCCTGGCATATTGTATCGTGGGACTTTTTTTGGGTAGAATTATTGTGTTTTAAGATAAGACTATGAGCTCTTCACATGTGAGGTTTTTAATGTTACTTAAAAATGGACAGGTGTATCTATAGTAATGACGTGGGGACTTCTTTGATTTCTTGGACAGGTTTCTAAGAGTCTTTGATTGAAAGCACTGGTGGTGCAAAAGAATGGGGTTGCTGGCTTCTCTTCCATTCTTAAAATTTCATTTTTGTTTCAGATCTGTTTATTTAAAAGAATGGGGTTGCTGGGTGCAAAAGGACGGCGGCGATGCCAAGAGTTCTTAAATGAAAAGAGTCCTTGTGGATCAATATGCTTGATCCTTAAATTACTAAGTTTAAGAAAGTTGGGAACTTGCTTGGAAGTTTATAATTACTGTAGAAATCAGAGAAAAAGAAGAAAACAGAACAACACAAGTTTAACGAGGTTCGGCAATTTAGAACCTACGTACCCGGTGGAGTTTTAGATTCTTATTCATCATATCATATCAGTACAACAGGCTGCATATATATGCAAGCCTTTTACAGTCGTTAGAATTAATAAAGGCTTTTACAGTACCAAGACAATACAACTGTTGGAAGATGAAGAGTTTCCAGCAGCTGTAAGAAGACGAGGAGTTTCCAGCAGCAGTTAATTATTTTACATATTCCAATACTCCCCCTCAAGCGGAGGCGAGAATATTGATTGAGCCAAGCTTGAACAAAAGGTTTTCAAATTGAGCTAAAGGAAGTCCTTTGGTGAAGATATCTGCCAGTTGCTCATTACTGCGGATGTATGATGTGCGAATTATATTGGACTAAATCTTCTCTCGGACAAAATGACAATCAACTTCAATATGCTTGGTTCGTTCATGAAACACTGGATTGGAAGCAATATGAATGGCAGCCTGATTATCACAAAAGAGAGTCATGGGATGTGGGTCTTTAAAGCCCAAATCATTGAGAAGTCCCTGGAGCCAAATTAATTCGCAAGAGACAGCAGCCATGGCTCTGTATTCGGCTTCAGCACCTGAACGAGCAACGACACTCTGTTTCTTACTCTTCCATGTGACCAAATTTCCTCCAACAAAGGTACAATATCCTGTGGTGGATTTCCGGTCAATTTTACACCCTGCCCAATCAGCATCTGAGTACCCTATAATTTGATTGTTTCCATTTTTCCTCTTTAAGTAACGAAGAATCCGTTTGATTGCTTGCAGGTGAGTTGATCGAGGAGAATGCATGACTTGGCTTACTAAGCTTACTGCATGAGAGATGTCAGGACGAGTAATAGTAAGATAAATAAGCCTCCCAACCAGCCTTTGATAACTACTATCATCTGCTAACAAATCTCCATCGAGACCAAGTTTGGCCTTCCAATCAATTGGGGTAATGACTGGTTTGGTTTCTAACATACCAGTTTCTTGTAGAAAATCCAACACATACTTGCGTTGATTAAGAAATAAACCTTTGCTTGAGGAGGCAATTTCAATACCCAAAAAATATTTTAAGGACCCTAAATCCTTAATAGCAAACTTCTTGTGAAGAAAAGACTTGAGTTTATGAATCTCTCTCATATTGCTGCCTGTAATAATGAGATCATCAACATATATAAGTATCACCAATCTTCCAGTAGGCCCATCTTTAACAAACAAAGAGGAATCTGCATTACTTCTTGTGAAATTTATACTTTCAAGAACTGAACTTAATTTGGCATACCAAGCCCGTGGAGATTGCTTAAGTCCGTAGATAGCCTTGTGCAATTTACAAACCATTCCTTCTTGTTTTTCATGAGGATGACCAGGCGGCAAGCTCATGTAAACTTCCTCTTCTAATTCTCCATGCAAAAAGGCATTCTTCACATCCATTTGAAATAAAGGCCAATCATTATTGACAGCAACAGATAAGAGAACTCTTACTGTGTTCATCTTTGCTACAGGAGCAAAAGTTTCCTTGTAGTCTACTCCAAAAGTTTGAGTAAACCCCTTAGCCACCAGCCTTGCCTTGTGTCTCTCAATGGATCCATCACTGTTAAACTTGGTCTTATATACCCATCTGCAACCAACTACTTTCTTCCCTTTAGGCAACTTAACAATACTCCAGGTTTAATTTTCATCAAGAGCTTTAAGTTCTTCTCTCATTGCTTTTTGCCAAATCAATTTGGTTTTTGCCTTTTGAAAAGAGCTGGGTTCACAAGAGATTGAAATTTTGCTTAGAAAGGCAGCATGGGATCGAGACACATTAGTGTAGGTAATATACCTTTCAACTGGATATCGAGTGGCATAACTGACATAGTCCTTGAATTTTGGTGGAGGATTCCGCGCTCGACTTGGATTTCTTCGTGGTGCAACTAGAGAAGGAAGAGTAGAAATAAGCTCAGTTTGAACACTGTCGGGAGGAGTACCTTCGTTGTTGGAAGATGTTCCTTCGTTGCTGGAAGTTATATCTCTAGAACAAGGAACACTTGTAGGACTATGATCATCAATGGTTTCTACAATTGGCAAAGGCACTTGATCAAGAAAGCTCTCCCCCTGACTATTATTTCCATAGGATTTATCAAAGAAGGAACATGTTTCATCAAACACAACATCAGGAGATATAATGATCTTTCGAGTTCTTGAATCATAGCATTTATACCCTTTTTGTGTTGAAGAATAACCCATAAAAACACACTTAGCTGCCCTGGAGTCAAATTTATCTCAATGTAATCCTTGAATATGAACAAAACAAACACATCCAAAGATACGAAGGTGGGAAAGATCAATTTTCCTTCCTTTGAGAACTTCAAAAGGAGATTTGTAGTCAAGAACCCTATTTGGAAGCCTATTGATCACATAGGCTGCCGTAAGAATTCCCTGAGACCAAAACTTCTTAGGAACATTCATTTGCAGCATGAGCGACCGCGTTTTTTCAAGGAGATCACGATTTTTTCTCTCTGCCACCCCATTTTGTTGGGGTGTGCCAACGCAATTTGTCTAATGAATTACACCATACGAACTTAAGTATTGTGAAAGGTTACTATTCATAAATTCAGTACCGTTGTCAGATCTCAAAACTTTAAGCTGGGCTGAAAATTGATTCATTATAAGCCGATGGAACTCTTTGAAGACAAAAGCAACCTCACTCTTTGATTTCAAGAGATATAACCAAGTAGCCTGAGAGAAATCATCGACAAAGATAACAAAATATTTAAAGCCATCAAAAGATTCTAAGGGTGCTGGCCCCCATACATCTGAGTGAACAATCTCAAAAGGTCTGGTGGTTTTTGACAATGAATGTCTAAATGGCAGACGTGTCTGCTTTGAAAAATGACAAATCTCACAATCTTGGGATGCCTTATCTAGTGCTGGAAATAAGCTTGACAAAACAGATTCAGAGGGATGTCCCAGACGTTGATGCCATAAAACATGATTTGGGAGAGAATTGACTTGGAGCCCTCTTGAGTTGTTAGGAAGATGATGAAGAAGATACAATCCATTTGAGTAAACACCTTCACCAATCTTCTTCTTGTGATTCGATCCTGAAAAATCACATTAAAAGGAGAAAAAATGGCATCACAGTTTAAGGAATTTGTTAGTCTTCCTACTGACAATAACTGAAAAGGGAACGATGGCACATATAAGGCAGTAGACACAACATCTGTACCAAGAAATTTAACCTTCCCTTGGCCCAAAACTGAGACATCAGTACCATTAGCTACAGAGACAGAGTGAGCCTTAGTGAAATTCTCAAAATCACAAAGATACTATTTTTTATTTGTCATGTGATCGGTGGCTCCCGAATCTATAACCCAAACATTTGACATAGTGCTGGAAATAAGTGCAGTCACAAAGGCTTTGACAATACCTGAGACATCAGAAGTAGAGGACTTTCCATATTATTGAAGAAAATTAGCAAACTGTCCAAGAAGAGCAGTAGAGTTTGAGGCTAGATTTGCTCCAGCATTATTAGAGACACTTGCATCAATTTTACGATTGGGATTCTCGTTTTTTTGGTGGACATACGCAGCAAACTCACCAAGAAAAGCTAAAGGGTTGGTAGTGAATTTTTCAAAATCATCAGCAGCAGAAACTTGATTGGCACTGTGTTTTTGTTCTCCCTTGCCTTCCTTTCCAAATTTTGGTTTCAAATGAGGGTGGAGAATCCAACACCTATCCTTGGTGTGACCTTTTTGTTCGCAATGACTACACTCCAGATTGCCTTTTTTTCCTTTGAAATTTTTGCTTGCTTGTTTCACCAGCTACAAAAGCTTTAGATTGAACTTCTAGCACCTGATTTGATTTCTACGTTCATGACTTTCTTCCTTACCTCTTCTCGTTGAATAGTAGTACAAACAGTATTGAAAGAATGCATTTCAGCACTCATCAAAATGTAACTGCGTAAGTCTTCATAATCTGGATCCAAACTTGCCAAGAGTTGGAAAATTTTATCCTCTTCAGCCCTTTTCAGAAGGGTGGCTGAATCAGTAGTATGTGGTCTGTAAAGATCTAGCTCATTCCACATGCCTTTAAGCTTTCCCAAATGTTCAATAAATGGTTTTCCATCTTGATATACCCCAAAAATATCCTTCTTTAGTTGAAAAATCCTGGCTGCATTATTTTGATTTCCATACATTTCTTTGACAGCAGTCCAAAGATGTTGCGTAGAATCAAAAAAACTGAAAATCTCAGCAACTTGAGGCTCCATAGAGTTGAGCAACCAAGACATGACAAGTTGATCCTTGCAGAACCAATCCTCATACTTTGGATCATCAACAGCAGGTGTAGGAATATCTCCATTGATGAAGCCAAGTTTCGATCTTCCTCCAAGAGCTAAATTGACAGCTCTTGACCAAGGAATATAGTTAAATCCATTTAGAAGAACCGAACAAAGACGAAGATTGGTATTCCCATCGGATTCGCCAGAAAAAACAGAAACTCTCCCAGAAGAATCACCCATTGAGAAGACAAAGAGACAGGATTTTCAAAGGTCCTGCTCTGATACCATGTAGAAATCAGAGAAAAAGAAGAAAACATAACAACACAAGTTTAACGAGGTTCGGCAATTTAGAGCCTACGTCCCCGGTGGAGTTTTAGATTCTTATTCATCATATCATATCAGTACAATAGGCTGCATATATATGCAAGCCTTTTACAGTCGTTAGAATTAATAAAGGCTTTTACAGTACCAAGACAATACAACTGTTGGAAGATGAAGAGTTTCCAGCAGCTGTAAGAAGACAAGGAGTTTCCAGCAGCAGTTAATTATTTTACATATTCCAATAATTACGTTTGCACCAGATCACTCTGCCCTGAAATTTCATTTCACTTTGTGGGTTTTGGTCATTTTACTTGGGTAGTCTATTTCACGTTTTTCTCTTGACCTTTATAGTCATTGGTGTTATAAAACTGAATAGAGAAAGTATATGAAAGGTAAGAGTAGTTCTCAATAGCTCAATGCTCAAGTATCTTATTCATCTTTAGTGCCTACTATTTATAGGCATAGAAAATACATCACCATTTACTACCCTTAAGTGGTAGGTTACAAAACATAATAACCAATGATAAATATGGTATTTAGTGTATATGTTACATAGAATTAGAAAGGATGAATGCTAAGAGGTATGGTGGTCATCCACCAACTCATGCATTTACAACACTCCCCCTTGGATGTCCACCATACAATGACATAGTTGCCTCATTAAAAACCTTGCTTGGAAAACTCGGTGGGACAAAACCTAAGCAAAGGGAAAAAGAGTGCAACATTCTTATGGATCATTGATATGGTGTTGGACGCGCTTATGCTGCCTCATTAAAACCTTGCTAGGAAAAACCCAATGGGACAAAACCCTAGTCGAAGGGAAAAGAGTACAGCTCATATAATGCTCTCCTTGATGAATTACTCCCCCTGATGACGACAAACTTGAATTATTTGAAGATGCAACACAAATGATATTGATATCTCAGTTTCCTCCTACAAAGTGAGATTCGGTAATGCTTGTATAAAAATTTCTTCAATATCATCACTGAAGGATGTATGTTTGTCATTCCTTTGAATCCCTGTTGAGGTTAGAGTAATACCAAAAATATCTAGACTATTTTCACAAATCCTTTTACATTAACAATTATTAAAATAACATCATATTTTATAATATCATCAAAATAATAATATAAGCAAACTTATATATTACCATTACGAGGACACGAGTATAAAATTGCATGATGTAATAAGCTATTCATATAAATTTTTGTATACTATGCTAGCATGTCATAGGCTCTTCAAGAGACCTAAATATTCTGATAACTTCTTTAAAAATTTGAATACGTTGCAACAATTTTGAACTTGAATTCGAATTCATAACTCAGTCAATACCCTCACTTGAGGCAATTAGATCATTTTCATTTCATGAAAATTGAGTATAGACATTGAGCTTCAGGCTCCTTAACTTCTTAGAGATTTACTTTCAATAATTTATATAATGTATGGCATTTTACATCTCTTAGAATTTATTCTTATGTATTCTTCAAAAGATCGCTTCTAGCGATATGCTTAACTTCATAATTTTTTAGATTTTTCATCTCCAATTCATTTATTAAATCAGGGGAATCATTTGTAAATTCTTCAAGAGTTCTAACAAAATTCTTCATATATATACTACAATGATGGTAAACTCATTTCCAAATTATTTATATATCCCCTTTTGTAATAGATATTCATTAAGACAATTATACTATATTTTTCCACAATACTTTAATCCACACAAGGATCATTACAAGCCATCATATTTTAATCATTTGCTTTAGGCATTCTGAATCCTTAAGGAATTTTTATACACATGAATTTTCCATAAATATTCATAACATAGCTGCATATGTTTACCATCATAATCCCGTATCTTTACTGCGAAACGTTGTGCCATATCATCAGGTGATTTATTTCACTTAATCTCAAACACCAATTTGTAACATATACATTTTTATATCCTTTTGGTGTTTAACTATAGGTTCAATCATTGCACTTTTTTCGGAAATATCCAACTTTACTGGATTGCCTCTTCCAGTTGGCCAATCTTTATTTATATTTGTTGACAATTATAACAAGTGGTGCAATATCATCATGTATAACCTTGATAACTTTAGTACGTACTACAACCCAATATATCATCAATTCATGATCCCACGATTCTAATGTGCATGCGCATGCATAATTTATAAGCATCTCATTGCTTTCATTATTTTCTGGTACCAGTGCCACTTTAGAGGCTTTCATTGTCACTTCATGGACAAATATCTCTTCTAAGATGTATAATTTATAGAATGTGGATCATAACCTCTTCTAGAGCGTTATTTTGAACAGGGCTAAAACTTTGCAATTAATCTCATCTTCTGAGGAGTTAAGTCTTTTGAACCTATAGATCTGTCATGCTTCAGGCATCTAACGGCTTTTATGGGGAGTTCAATTTTTGAAATCTACAAATTTGTCATGCTTTAAGTATGCAACAAATTGGCTATTAGTAGTCACTTACGTTGTGTCTGTATATACTTCTTGTCATTTGACTTACAATCCTTTTTGTGTTTGAATATGCTTCTGGCATTTATCTTTTATACCAATTTTTTTGATGAGACAATAATAAATACATTTCATAATCATTCACGGCGTTATTTGTTCTTTCAGGAACAACTAAATCTCCCCCTAACGACGGGAATTTTGGTCTCATCAAAATAATACCAAGAATGTCATAAGTATTGTCTTTCGGGGACCTTAATTCACGTCATAAGTATTGTCCTTCAAGAATCTTAATGCATTCGGTGTGCATCATATTAATATTGACATGTTAATGGGTTGTCCTTCTGGGACTTTAATTTATGCAGTGTATTATCAATGTATTCAACTTGCAATCTTCAGAATTTGCACTGTATTTAATCATTTAGAAATAGATACATATCAGGATGATGCAACCTTTCCTCCAGAATGGTCTTTTGTATGTAATCCAAGTCATTCTTCTAGAATGATATTTTGTACATAATCCAAGTCGTTCTTCTAGAACACTCGTTTGTACATAAAACATGTCGTTCTTATGGAACGATTACTTACATGCCATTCTTCCAGAATGGTCTTATCTTCTCATTTTGTGCTTTGAACTACTGGTACAAATTACATATAAAAATAATTAAAATTAAGAACCAAGGAACTCAAAAGTTCCAATTAGAATTTGGTTACAATATTTTGATTCCATTGTGGAACATGATAAATATATAATTTTTCAAAAAAAATTTGATTCTGAACTTCAGGTTCAAATTAAAATATCATACATGTTATGCCAGAACTGCAGGTTATTGACAATGTATGAACTGCAGGTTCTTGATAAGGTATGAACTTCAGGTTCATATTAATATTAATCTCAATAAAAATGATGAGCTTTGGATATATATTTACATATATCTGGAACTTCAGGTTCGAATACATATATCAAATTTAAAAAGGATATTTGGTTTTGAACTTCAGGTCCAAATTTGTATTAATATGATATTTTTCAAGGTAATAAAATAAAACGATAATAATAATAATAATAAATTAGAAAATCTGAAATCCAAACAATGGTGAAACTTCAAGTTCTTAACATGATGTATAGTTTTCAACCCAAAATCATAATACATATGCACTTGTTGAAATATCAATTTGAAGGTTAACACAATTAGAACTTCAGGTTCTAGAATTTTTATTTTTTTTTTTAATTTAAATTTAATGCACATACGGCCGAAACTTACAGTTTGGATTAGACATAATTAGAACTTCGGGTTTTAAGGTATTTGAACTTCGGGTCATATGAGGAACTTTAGGTCCTTAGATACAAATTATTGAAATGAAAACAAATAACTAAATATAACAATAATAATAAAATAATAATAATAAAGATACTGTAATAAAATAAACTATTGGAACTTCTGGTTCCAGTTAAAGAAAATCAAAGAACTCCAGGTTTTGTTTTGGTTGCTAAGAATTGCATAACTCCAATTCCTTGTACAGATATTATATGGATTGAGAACTAAGAGACTTCAGGTCTTTATTTAATTATATAAGAATAATTTAGAGACTTTAGGTCCTTGCATAAAATAAAAAAATGAAACCAAAGAAAAGAGCCAAGTAAAAGTGAAATACAAAAAAAAATATAAAATAAAATATTACACTGAAATAACTTGTTGAAACTTCTGGTTCCAATGTAAAAAAGAATCCAAGAACTTCAGGTCTTCATTTGTCTTTTAAGAATTAGGGAACTTCAAGTCCACAAATATTTATGTTATAAGGATTGAAATCTAAGGATCTTCTGACCCTTATATGATTAAATAAGAACTGAGGAACTTATAGTCCTCCATTGGTTGTATAAGAATAAAAATTCTTGAGTCTCTCACTTTGCTCCTTAATGAAAATTTTGAATTTCTAACAAATAACAAAATACATATATATATATATAAAATAAATATGCAAATTCGTCCTTAAAGTTCGAATTGATATACTTTAATACATATGTCCCAAAAACTTCTGGTCTTGGATTACACATAATTAACTATTATAATTGAGATGTTTGACAAATAAAATACAATAACAAAAGTAAGACAATAATTAAGTTGGTGTAACAAAATAAATAGTTGAAACTTCTAGTTTCAATAAGAGAGATTGAAGAACTTCTGGTCTTCTATGCTTTTGGGAAAACTTCATGTCCACATACAAGTATATTACAAGGGTTGAGAATTTAGGATATTGTAGTCCTAATTAATTGAAAATGAATTGAGGAACTTATAACCCTCAAAACTGTAATATGATAGTGCGCTCCACTAAAATCATTTAGAACTTCTGGTTCTATAATTATTACACTTGCTCAATGTTAAACTCCAAGTTTAGCTCATTAAGATGTGAACTTCAGGGTCACATATATTTATACAAAGGTGTAGATTTTCAACCTTATATTTTATTATACATGAATTGAGATCTTCATACCCTTTTAGATGTATTTTTATTTAGGATAATCTTCAGGCTTTTTCCTTTAATTGTATAAAATTTAGGGTCTTCAAGCCCTTTATAATTGAGGATCAAGATCTTCGGGTCTTAATTCCTTTATTTTTCCCAACTCCATCATAAGAAACATGGAGTGTAACCACTATCATATTCTCATATAAATGTGAACCATGAATATATAATAAATGGACATAAATAGCTCTTGGCAGTCATAGTTTTATTTACTTATACATATATATAGGTATATATATATATATATATAAAGTAAAACTGCATATATATATATATATATATCATATTGTATTACCATCAACTTTCCATATTAATATTATATGTACCGATATAAAACGGAGCCATCTGAAAGTGAAATCGAAAAAAAAACCATGATTGATATATTAAAATGGTCTACTTGTGGAGGATTGACCATATGCTCCTACTTTGGCACCTGCCACACAAGAACAAGTTCCAGCACATCTATACTTGCTTTAGATGTTAGCATGAGTATAGATATGATGGTGATAATAATAAATTGAAGAAGATAAAGTGTAAGTCAGAAGGCTTATCTCTTTGTTTCGTGGGTGTTCATATCCCACTCTGAATGCCAAGAAACTTAACACCTCAGTTGGTTTCTTTTGGTGAAGACCGGTCCTTGTTTTGGATTTGTGTCTCTTAGAATGATCTTCAATTTTCTTCTATGGTTGGTTTGTTTTATGTAAACATAGTATGTTATCAAAGGGAGTTTGTATTTATACACAAGGAAATCATGAAAACACAATTGCCCAGAAAACCTCAAGTAGAGGATGAGTAAAGCATAGGGATTTGATCGGGGCACTCAACTGGATTTTGAAAGAGAATTCATGCTGATAACGTGTTATAAAACTGAATAGAGAAAGTATATGAAATGTAAGAGTAGTTCTCAATAGCTCAATGCTCAAGTATCTTATTCATCTTTAGTGCCTACTATTTATAGGCATAGGAAATACATCACCATTTACTACCCTTAAGTGGTAGGTTACAAAACATAATAACCAATGATAAATATGGTATTTAGTGTATATGTTACATAGAATTAGAAAGGGTGAATGCTAAGAGGTATAGTGGTCATCCACCAACTCATGCATTTACAACAATTGAAAGTGTTCAGCTCTTTCTTAGGATTTCCTCGTTTCTTCTTCCGTGTATTTTGGCCCTCTTTTTGTGGAAATTGTTTTGGCACCACCAGTGTTCAGCTCTAACTAAAACTCCAATACGCTTTTTTTTTCTTTTTTGTACGCATACAAGTATTAAAGCAACTATACAATTTAATAGTCTAAACAAATAATTTAACATTATAATATTTTATAGAGTTGAAATCGCTTCATCCAAATGTAAAATATCTTTAAAATTTATTATTCGCGCATAATACGTGCTGATCTTTATATGCCTTTTAGTTTATGAATGAAACCTTATTCTTAAAAAAGTAAACATGCCATAAGATGGTATTTAATTCCCACCAACATACAAGACAAATTGACAAGATTGTTTTGTAGCTTCCAAAGCGCAGCACCAAACAGGAAATTTCCGAGATATAATTAAGGAAAAGTAATAAATATTTAACGTATAATAGAAAATGAAAATGACATAATTTTGTACACATTGTTCAATAAAACAAATTATTCCATATTTATAAATTAACTTACAAGTTACAATGACCAATAATCAAAATATATATAACTAGAATACAAAACACATGAATTTTCTCCGCTATCTCCTTGCACCAACTTCCACTCACAATGCATACATGACAATGACATAATTGAAAATTCAAATCCCACCTCAGGCCTCGTCATTTCTGCAATTTCCACATCACACCCTGCATAACAAAAACAAAAACAAAAAACAAAACCAATAAAAAATAAATCATCACCCTCCTCTTTAAAAATTAAAGTTCGATCATCTCAGAGATATTTGGATGACCTTCAATAAAAGATATTTGGATGATTTCGTCAGAACACCTTTGTGTTTTTTATTTGCCTCGCGATCATCCAAGCCTCACGGATGCCTCAACCAGTCATCGGTTTTTGTTCGAAACGCATTATTCTTCAATTAGAGGTTTGAAAGAACTCAAAACAAGCTCGATTATAAAGGAATGTACGGCCCGTTTGGTGTACAAAGAGATTTGGAAGAATTCAGCCGTTTGATGTACTGTGACGAGGCAGGTCCAATTGGTAGTAGTGGAAGTGGTAGCTCTGATGAGGACGATGAACCAGTCGCCAAAAGATTGAAGGAAGTCTAAATTATTTTGTGCATGGTGCAATCATTCAATGAGCTCTCAAAATAATACTTGAAAAGCTAATGACGATGATGGTCAATCCTCAGAATTCATCTCAGTAAGTCACCTTTTATTTTCATTTTTCTTTTGAGCTACTATATAATTTGCTCTGAAACTTGTCAATCTGACTGACGGAAGGACACTATCATCTATCATTGTTTAATAATACTTGTCTCTCATCTAGTTTCAAATTTGATGAAAAGCAAGCAATGCATTGGTGGCATTCACAAAGTTTCAAATTTGATTGCATCATATTTAGTTCTTATATTAGGTAGGAGGAGAGAGAGTAATTCTCTTGTCACATCTTGTTTGTATAGTTTGCAGGATATGCTGTAATTTTGTGTTCCTCTAATTTTGTGCTATTTCAATTGCTGTGTGAGATAATGTAGTGAAAACAGACAAGTAAGGTGTCTGTATGCCATGAAAATGCACACTACTAATGAACATTAGGTTTTATTGGTAAGGACATGTCCAATATAGGTCCCTATAATTTCTATTTCCTAAACATATATCCATCATTCTATAAATCTATGTGTAAAACCCAATTTCAAACTGAAATGACCAGTAGGATATAAGAGGTCGTAGTATTCCTATGTTTTTACATCCTTGCCATCAAGACTTCATATTTTATTTATAATTTATTCCAAACATTTCATTAATTGCCATAATTATAATTAAAACTCCCTATTAATAGCATATCAATCACCCCCTTTCTTTTGGTTTATGGCCCCTTGAAATTGCAAATAAAAAAAATATGTACATTACATATCCAATAATGTACATATGAAAAATATAAATATATCCGTATAAAAATATAGGTATATTATTTACCCAAACAAATTAACAAAAATAGGTCAATTACTTTGTAATTGAAATTTCCGTACATTTTTCATAAATTAAAAATAGGTACACAATAATTTATAGAAAATAGGTACATTATTTAGAGAGAAAAAAAAGTTCATTATACTAGGTAAATTGTTTTATAGGTATACATTATTAGAGAAAAAAATAGGCTCATTATACTAGGTAAATTGTTTTACTAAGTACATTATTTTGAGAGAAAAATAGGTACATTATTTTGAGAGGAAAAATAGGTACATTATTTTGAGAGAAAAAAAATAGGTACATTATTAGAGAGAAAAAATAGGTTCATTATACTAGGTAAATTGTTTTACTAGGTACATTATTAGAGGAAAAAAATAGATACATTATTTTGAGAGAAAAAATAGGCTCATTTAAAAAAAAAATTGTTTTCATAAAACAAACAATAAAAAGATGATCAAATTATTTTTCATAAAACAAGTAATAAAGAAAAAAAAAAGGTACAATATTTGGAGAAAAAATAGGTTCATTAAAAAAATGTTTTAAAAACAAAACAATAGATAGGTTATCAAATTATTTTTCAACATTATTAGAATGTACACTATTATTCATAAAACTATAATAAAAAAGAATACTGGTCGTATAATTCATAAAAGAAAACAACATTAATTTCTAAATTTAATATTGAATTTAAATTATTAATACTTTAAATAGATTACTAGTCGTAATTCACAGAAGGAAAACACCATTAATTCAAAAATAGATTACTAGTCGTAAAATAGACTACTAATACTTTAATGTGGAATTTAATATTTAATTTCAAATAAGTTTCTAAATTAGTTCCTACATACCAGTTGTTGGAGGCAATCACAAAACCCTAGCAGAGAAAAAAACCCTATCTCCCAAAAAACCCTCCTAGAGCCGTTTTCACTTTGAGGGGGGAGGAGGTCCTTGTTCTTCCTCTCCTCTCCCCTCTTTCTCTTCCTCCCTCTCTTCTCCAGAGACAAATGGTTTTCTCTCATAGGCGATTGTGATTTGTTCTGATTTTCCTCCAACCATCATAGGCGATTGCGTCTCAGTGTTGGATCTCTACCTGCGTTTTGACGTCGGATCTCTACCACCATCTTTTTTGCGGTTTCTTTATGTTCGGAATAAGTCACAGAGACTCTGTAGGTTCTCTGTGAGTTTTCACCTCTCCTTTTGTGAGAGCTTTTCACCTCTCCTTTGTGAGAGCTTTTTATCTCTCCTTTGTGAGAGTTTTATTTGTATTGTTATGGCTTAGTTTTTTCAAGCTTTGTCTATTTTTGATTATTCTGAGTTTGCAATCTTAGTTGGGATGCCTATTCTAGAGTTTATTCGATCTTGCATTATCGTTAGTGGAGGCGCACCAGATTGTCTTAATTTTGTTGTTCGACCGCTCCGTTATTGTAATCGCCCTTTGTGGCTAGTTTGTTTTGGCATCTTGTGGCTAATGGCTTTTTTGGCTGAATTATGAATGCAATCCTAGAATTTCTTAAAAAAAATTAGTTCCTACATCCATTACAACTATTTGGAGATATTTCCAAATTGAAGGGGTGTCATTAGTTACACCCCCCATAACTCGTTAAACTTATAAATATGAGTAGTTTTGGAATTCTAAAAATACAATAAATCAGATTTTAAGTTATATTAGGTAACTTGATTAGTTGGATCCTAGTCATGGGGTATTATTTGAAAAAATTGGGTGTTTTAAATAGAAAACTAAAGGAAAGGGTTGTAGGTGATTTAAAATGAATTTTATGGGTCTAAGGTCTAAGCTCAATTTACTAAAATCTAAACTACTATATTACCTTCCTTTTATAGCCAATATGACTTTTCCCCTTCAAACTAATTATGTCTTACCTACAACCCATCATTTTATTTTTCTATAAATAAAACCCAATTTTTATAATTAAAACCCGATGATTGGATCCAACTCATCAATTTACCTAACTAAACTTAAAATCTGATTTATTGTCATTTTTTTATTCCGAAAATACCCCTAATTAGGCTTTATCTGTATGCACATAACACATTAATAGTGTATCAATTTTGCATAGATTTAGGAAATTTTAAGTAACTTTTTCCTCTCTTTTTTAAAATCAAACACTCTTTGGGATGTCCCAATTTAACTACTTGATCATTTACTTTTAAATTTTAAATTAATATTAGTCAGATAATTTTTATATCAAAATTTCAGGTTTTAATAATTTGTATAGTTTGAAATTAATTTTTTTTTCAAAGGCAACAGATAGATCTAGAATGATAATTTCTTGCTCCCTCTAGTTCTAGATCCATCTGTTTTAGGTTCTCGAAATTACCTACATTTTCTTAGGTACATTAAAATACAACAAACTAAGGTAATTAATTCTTAGTAAAAAAAAAGAATTATGGATAATTAATTTACCTATACAATCTCAGTAAATTCTTATACTTACAAAATACAGGTAAATTGGTACCCGTTTTTATTTTTATAAATAACATGCCTATTTTTTCATAAATAATGTACCTATTTATTTTATAGAACTAATTTCAATAGTAACGTTTCTTTTTTTTTTTCTTTTTTTTTTATATATAGAAATAATGTACCTATTTTCTCATAATTAATGTAACATTTTTCTTTATAAATATTTACGTATTTTTTATATAGATAATTTACCATGTATTAGATATGTAGAATATAGGTAAATTATTTTTGAATTCACATGGTCACAATAATTTTTAGGTAATTAAAAATAGCATACCTAGTCTAGAGTTTTTTAATTGCAAGGGCCTATTTTAACGTGACCCAACATTTTATAACAAATATGTCGATGTAGCATACAAATACAATGGCTACCAAAATCAGGAGAATAACCACGAGTGGCACCATCTAAGTTAATTTTAAAGCTAAAATACTTGAAATCTTATACTGTATAATAAAATATTTAACGGGGCAATGATGAAACTGGGAAAAGGGTGAGGCAAGGATACCAATCCCATCGTCTTCAAAATTTCGCCTCTATTCCGATTGAGAATTGCTCGTCAACCAATCCATATGCATCTCACCACCCAAGCTCTCTTGCTTCACTAGGAGCGTGTTTTGCTCTTTAGTTTTAGTTTTTTGGTTTTTGGTTTTTTTATTTATTTTAGTTTTTGTTTAACTTTTAAACTTTGATTTTTAATAATCCTTATAATTATAATTTATATCTAAGGATGGGTGACCACAATTTCTTTGGACCATAGGAGTCCAAAAGAACGGGACTAAGTAATTCATATACTAATTATTTAACGAATGCAAAATAAAACCAATCAAATCAAAGAATTCGAATGCAAAATGAAGGAAGCTGCTCCGAAACTCTATGATCAGATATCCAACACTAAATATACTTAAGTGTTTCGTGATCATCACTATAATATGAGAAACTTTCATGTGTAATCGTAAGACCCCATGTAATATATTAACCTAAATTATAGGGGCATTTCAAAATAGAGTTGGTCAATAACCAAAGTGTTTTGAAAAACTCTCGTATTATAGTTGTTGAATAAAAATCCAATTTTCATTTATTAGTATCAATAAATGTATAGGTATTATATTAATATTGGGTTGGGTAGACATATTTCCATATGTCTCACTTAAGTCAAATCCACATTTGCAAGAAGATATTTGTAGCTTGTGCCCAAAGGGATGGGATGCAAAGCCAATGGTTGAGTGGACATGGGAAGGCACCTTACGAAGTCGAGCCGAGTCAATACCTGCAAGTCAGTTGGGGCACCCATTGGAAGGCAAATCACCATATCAAGTCTAAGTCAATAGTTGCGTTGAAAGACAAATCACCATATGGTCCATATCAAGTCTAAGTCACAAGTCTTCGATCTAATCCATTAATTTCCCCAATATCCAACGATTTATCACTTGTTCACTTGGACCACTAAATTTTTTCTTCAATTATCTTTTTCCACATGGTGATATGAATAAGAGTCGGTTGTACGTTGTATAGGTTTTTTCTTTTTCTTTTTAGAAAATTTGGTATAATCCACTGTCGCGTGTAATCGTAAGACCCCATGTAATATTAAGCTAAATTATAGGGGCAATTCAAAATAGACTTTGTCAATAACCAAAGTGTTTTGAAAAGCTCTCGTATTATTGTAACAACCCGGTCCTTAATTAAATTTTAATTATTAAATTATTCAAAGAAAAGACTAAAATACCCTCGGAATATTTATTAGGAATCAAAATTGACTTTTGACTGGGTAGGAATTTAAAATTTCAGCTTGTACCGTTGCGTAGGGCACGTGAAACGAGTCCGTAGAGACATAGTGGGCTCGAATCAGAGTTATACTTGAAGATAATCGGTCAAAAGACATTGAGGGCAAAATGGAAATTTGTCAGTCATTTTTTTGGCTTTCTCTCTCTCTCTCTCTCTTTCTCTCCCCCTCGGTGCTTTAGCCCTCCCCCTTTGAAACAGCGGCGACGGTTTTTCCGTCGCCACCGCCACATGCCACCGTTTTGGGTGGCACCGGTCCCTAAAGAAGGGCCACCTTCCTCTTCCCATCCCGACCAACTTCAGCCGCTGGAACCACGGTCTTGGCGAACCGATGAAATCCGGTAGTTTTGGACAGTTTTTGATAGATTTTGGAAGCTCATTCGGGTGTTGACGACAAAATTTTGCAACCCAGGTATGCTTTCTCAACCTCTCGAGATGCTCTAGCGGCTGGTTGTGTTGGATAGGAGAAATTTCTGAGTTTTTTAGGGTAAATAAGCGATGGAAAATCTGCCTGTTTTCGGCCTCCGATTCCGGCAACTTCAGTCCACTTTTGGGGTAGGTCCAAGAACAAAAATGATTCCAAATAGGGTGTTTTACCTAGGGTAGGAGGTGTGACGAGCGCGTAGAAATTCGCGGATCTCAATTCGGACAACGTTTGAACCCCGGTCAGATCTCGCATATTGTGTGATTTCTGGGTTCGATATGTTTGAATTGTTGGATCATAGTTATTCTCTTATATGTTGATCTAGACAATTCCAGGATCATGTACAAATTGACAGATCGTGAATCGGAGTCATGGATACTCCGAAAAGGCCAAGCCTAAGGCTAGGGTTACAGAAACTGTCCGATTGTGCGATCATGATCAAACTTTCGGGACATGTGTCCTAGGCATATTGGAACCTTTAGGGACTCTCGGATTGGAATTTTGAGGTCGTGGACCGACGGGGTCAGGAGTTGACTTTTGGGACTTTATCGCTTTTAAGTCCTGAGGCATTTTTAGACCGCTCTAAACTTTGGGAAAGGCGGGCACGCATAATTGGAAGCATATTCCACTATGCGAGGGTATATCTAAGGGTTATTAATGCTTAAGTGAAACTGAGGAAACCTCTAAGAGTATAACTATTTAATTATCTAATATTTACCATTTGTTTATATATTCATATGACTAATTGTGTTGTAAGATTATAAATGTAATGTTTGAACGTATATTAATTAGTGATCGATATGAGCAACAAACTAGTTAAGTATTTAATACATATATTCAATATTTGAAAAGGATGAATCATAGCACTTGGCTTTCATCAGATTGTGGCATATCAATGTATATATATTTTAAGTTTAATTGAGAACAAGTTTATTGAAAGTTGATATAAATGACGGGTTATGGTTTTCAAACCCACCACGAGGGTGCCCCCTAGTTACTTTGAAACAGTTTGGGTTATTTTGATAATGCCCCACGAGTTTCGGGGAAGCCTGAACTGTGTGGTGCGAGGATTGCGACTCAGATTGAAGTGTTATCTCTAAGACCTGCGAGGAATGCGGCTCGGATGGACTTGGTGTCTCCGGGACCTGCGAGGATTGCGGCTCAAATTGAAGTGGTATCTCTGAGACTTGCGAGGAATGTGGCTTGATTAACTTTATGTTTCCGAGACTTGCGAGGATGGAATTGACGGATCAGAAATGAGGGTACACCTACGTGGAGAGAATTTAGATTTTAAATGCTTTTGAATTAAATTGAGGATTTTATATGGTTACCATTATTTTCTTAAGCGTCACATTTGTTTTACATGTGCTAGATGGAAACATACATATAGATTCTAATTAAGTTGTTGATATATATATATGTATATATTTATTTATTTATGAACCTTACATGAGTTTCAATACAAGGATACAAGGGTCTTTGAAACTTATAAATCTTTAACTTATTTTATTTTATTATGTTTATTTATCTTTATCTTTTGTTATTCTATATAGTATTAAATAACTTAAGTTTTTCTAGCATATTTTGCTCCACGAGTCTTAAAAATATCCAGACTGTGGGAGCGAGGACTGTGGATCAGGTTGACGGATGTCTCCTGAGTCCAACGAGGATTACAGGGCAGGACGTGTCACCAATGGTGTCACGAGGAAATGGATAGTGATGGCTTTCCAAGTGTGATTACCCGAATCTAAATGCTTTTATTCATTCATTTAATTATATATTGCCAAGTGAGTAATGCCAGGAAGCTTGGAACAGGAAGCTGAGATGATTATGAGAACTATATGTGCCTTGATCCCTTAATAAGAGTACGTAGGCAACCTAGGGTTCTAGGTGCAGCCACGAGGTCATATAATAAAAAGGTAGTCCAGTTAAGTTCTTATGAAATCTAACACTATTCGGGAGATGTTCTAAGAAATTGAATTGAATGCTGTTAGCATAATGAGCTATTTGATTTGTCAAGGCCTGAGGCCAGAATGACATGATGCTTGATTTCTTTTTGGATATAATTGATATATGCTAGTAGTTGGGTTATATAAACATCTGAGCTTGTTTTACATGTGGAAATTTTTTGGGAAATGTTCAATTTACATGGGAGACTGCCAAATTTTCAGCAGAAGTCAAACTTGAGATATATTGTATTTTTAATGGAAGGGCAAATAGGTCATTTGTGCCTAGCACCCGCCATAAGTGTCGAACACGCACAGGGTTAAACACAGATTCCAAAGTGGAATTTGGGTCGGCTCCTGTCAAATATAGTTGTTGAATAAAAACCCAATTTTCATTTATTAGTATCAATAAATATATAGGTATTATATTAATATTGGGTTGGGTAGAGATATTTCCATATGTCTCACTTAAGTCAAGTCCACATTTGCAAGAAGATATTTGTAATTTGTGCCTAGGGGGATGGGATGCAAGCCAATTGTTGCGTGGACACGGGAAGGCACCTTACCAAGTCAAGTTGAATCAATACTTGCACGTCAGTTGGAGCATGTGTTGGAAGGCAAATCACTATATCAAGTCAAGTCACAAGTCTTTGATCTCATCCATTAATTTCCTCAATATTCATTGATTCATTACTTGTTCACTTGGACCACTGACAAATTTTTCTTCAATTATCTTTTTCCACATAGTGACATGAATAAGAGTCAGTTGTACGTTGTATAGTTTTTTTCTTCTTCTTTTTAGAAAATTTGGTGTAGTCCACTTCTGATGAAATAAGTGAAATTGAACCTATATCTAAGAGCTCCTTTTTCCTTTTTGTATATTATAACTAGAGAGTTCTCCTCATTATAGATTACAAGACGCCACCCTAGATTCTTATTTTTTGTTGAACTCACCCTCGACTCTTAAGTAGAAAAAACCAAAACTTATTATAACATTATGATACAAAAAATTAAAAGAAAAATAATAGGGCCTTCAAAGCATGAACAATGGGGAAACAAAAAAACATGATACAATTGGTAAAAATCAATTTGGTTGCTGTTGAGAATTAAAGTAGTGGGATATTAATTTAAGTATTATGATCATCATTCATTTCATCCAAGCCATTATAATTAAAAATAAAAATAAAATACCCAGCCCACCCCCAATCTCCCCTATCCCATGTCTCTGATGCACCTCTCCTTCCCCCTTTTTTTTTATGCCTATCTCTCTGTCTTCTCTCCCTCTCTCTCATATGGGTTGGGTATGGTAGGAAAAAAAATCCAGATGCATCTCACTACCCTACCTGACTGAGAATTGGTCATCGTCTTCAGCATCTCGCCCTTATTCCGACTGAGAATGGCTCGTCAACCAATCCATATGCATCTCACCACCCAAGCTCTCTTGCTTAACTGGGAGCGTGTTTTGCTCCTTAGTTTTAGCTTTTTCCATTTTAGTTGTTATTTAATTTTAAATTTGTTTTTTTTAATAACCCTTATATTATGATTTATATCCAATGGTAGGTGACCGCAATTTCCTTGGACCACAGGAATCCAGAAGAATGGGACTGAGTAATTCATATACTAATCATTTAACGAGCAACAAAACAAATCAAATCAAAGAATCTGAATGCAAAAAAGGAAGCTGCTATGAAACTCTATGATAAGATATCCAACACTAAATATACTTAAGTGTTTCATCATCATCACTATAATACGAGAAACTTTCGTGTGTAATTGTAAGACCCCATCTAATCTTAACCTAAATTATAGGAGCATTTCAAAATAGACTTGGTCAACAACCAAAGTGTTTTGAAAAACTCTCGTATTATAGTTGTTGAATAAAAACCCAATTTTCATATTTTAGTATCAATAAATATATAGGTATTATATTAATATTGGGTTGGGCAGAGATATTTCCATGTGTTTCACTTAAGTCAAGTCCACATTTGCAAGAAGATATTTGTAGCTTGTGTCCAGGGGGATGGGAAGCAAAACCAATGGTTGAGTGGACACGGGAAGGCACCTTACCAAGTCAAGCCGAGCTAATACCTGCAAGTTGGGGCACGCGTTGGAAGACAAATCACCATATTAAGTCTAAGTCAATAGTTGGTTGAAAGCAAATCACCATATCAAATCTAAGTCACAAGTCTTCGATCTCATTCATTAATTTCCACAATATTCATTGATTTATTACTTGTTTATTTGGACCACTGACAAATTTTTCTTCAATTATCTTTTTCCACATAGCAACATGAATAAGACTCAGTTGTATGTTGTATAGTTTTTTTCTTCTTCTTTTGAGAAAATTTGGTGTAGTCCACTTCTGATGACATAAATGAAATTGGACCTATATCTAAGAGCTCCTTTTTCCTTTTTGTAAATTATAACTACAGAGTTCTCCTCATTATAGATTACAAGACGCCACCATAGATTCTTATTTTTTGTTGGACCCACCCTCAACTCTTAAGTAGAAAAAACCTAAACTTCATATAACATTATGATACAAAAAATTAAAAGAAAAATAACAGGGTGTAAACAAAAAAAAAAAACATGATACAATTGTTAAAAATCAATTTGGTTGCTGTTGAGAATTAAAGTAGTGGAATATAAATTTAAGTCTTGTGATCATCATTCATTTCATCCAAGCCATTATAATTAAAAATAAAAATAAAATACCTAGCCCACCCCCCCAATCTCCCCTATCCTATGTCTCTGATGCACCTCCCATTCCCCTTTTTTGTATGCCTATCTCTCTGTCTTCTTTCCCTCTCTCTCATATGGGTTGGGTATGGTCAGCAAAAAAATCCAGATGCATCTCACTACCCAACCCGACTGAGAATTGGTCATCGTCTTCAGCATCTCGCCCCTATTCCGACTGAGAATTGCTCATCAACCAATCCATATGCATCTCACCACCCAAGCTCTCTTGCTTCATTGGGAGCGTGTTTTGCTCCTTAGTTTTAGTTTTTTCATTTTTTAGTTGTTGTTTAATTTTAAACTTGTTTTTTTTAATAACCCTTATATTATAATTTATATCCAAGGGTGGGTGACCACAATTTCCTTGGACCACAGGAATCCAGAAGAACAGAATTGAGTAATTCATATACTAATCATTTAACGAGCAACAAAACAAATCAAATCAAAGAATCCGAATGCAAAAAAGGAAGCTGCTCCAAAACTCTATGATAAGATATCCAACACTAAATATACTTAAGTGTTTCGTCATCATCACTATAATACGAGAAACTTTCGTGTGTAATTGTAAGACCCCATCTAATATTAACCTAAATTATAGGAGCATTTCAAAATAGACTTGGTCAATAACCAAAGTGTTTTGAAAAACTCTTGTATTATAGTTGTTGAATAAAAACCCCAATTTTCATTTTTTAGTATCAATAAATATATAGGTATTATATTAATATTGGGTTGGGCAGAGATATTTTCATGTGTTTCACTTAAGTCAAGTCCACATTTGCAAGAAGATATTTGTAGCTTGTGTTCAGGGGGATGGGAAGCAAAGCCAGTGGTTGAGTGGACATGGGAAGGCACCTTACCAAGTCGAGCCGAGTTAATAACTGCAAGTTGGGGCACGCGTTGGAAGACAAATCACCATATTAAGTCTAAGTCAATAGCTGATTGAAAGGCAAATCACCATATCAAATCTAAGTCATAAGTCTTCGATCGCATCCATTAATTTCCCCAATATTCATTGATTTATTACTTGTTTACTTGGACCACTGACAAATTTTTCTTCAATTATCTTTTTCCACATAGTGACATGAATAAGAGTCAGTTGTGTGTTGTATAGTTTTTTTCTTCTGCTTTTTAGAAAATTTGGTATATCCCAATTCTGATGACATAAGTGAAATTGAACCTATATCTAAGAGCTCCTTTCAAAGAAAAAACACATAAATGGTAAAATAAAGTTATTGAGCAATTAAAAAAGCAAAAGGAAAAAAAAAAATTACCGTTTGCTGACGTTTGAGTTAAATGTTGATGTGCAAAGACTTAAAAGTCTAGTTTACACTCTAGTATGTGGACTTAACAGTATTTTTGTGAAACCAAAAAATTGAAAAGACTTTACAGTCTTTTTGTGTGAGTCAGTCATCATGAGTTTGCATACGAAGACTTCAAAGTCTACTCGAAGATAGCTGTCCATTGCAAGCTCCTTGCCCAATGTTACAAATTATTAAGATGGACCAATGCTCAATAGGATTTAATTAGGATAATTAGTTGATTTAAGGAATGCCTCTTTTTCACGTGTTATTTTTTTATTGACTAGTAAAATATGTGTTTTCATAGATCCTGCATTGATTGTCTTAATAATTTCCTTTGCATCTAAAGAAAATTTATTTAACCCTAAAAAAAATATTACTCCATCTTGAGACGTTTCCCCTTAAACTTGTTTGCTACACTAATAACAAGGTATACTAGTAAATGTTTCAAACCACCTAGGATTATTTTTTCAAGCATTATTGTGGAGATAGCAAAATAGTGTTATTCCCGTTACAAGAAATGTTTTTCCGTTCTGCATGATACATTCAAATGTATTTGAAATTGAATCTACATATAAGGGGTGGTTGTCCACATGGCATGGTATGAGAGCATCATTGAGCTATGTCACTATACAGCAAAATAGTACACTATGTCACCGAATGTACACAATTCTTTTTATATTAAAAAATTAACCAAAATTTTAAAAATAGTACTTTTATTTTATCGAAATTAAAAAATAGTACTTTTATTCCATCATTAAGCATCTTACTTTTTAACTCAAGCATCATAATTAATTTGGTTTCTATAAGTTATGATGGAACAATTATAGTGTACTTAATTTAATTACCTCCATGATAAAGAGATTCGAATCTAAAGTATTCTTATTTGTAAGAACTTCGAATTGCACCTTGACATTCTAGTCTCATTATGATTGACGTGTGATTCCCATAACATTAATTATGCACTGTATATAGCAGATAATTTATATGGTTTTGTCTTGTATGAATTATGTGGCACTGCTATGATGGATTGTGGTTTCAATAATTGCAGTGTTCTGCGATGTTTCATCAGTGTTTGTTTGTATTGATTTGATTGTGATTCCTTACTAATAGGTTTTTTTTCTTTCTTACACGGTATCATAAGTTCCCAACTTTGTGGATTTTTAGTCACATCTGAAGCAGTCCCTTTTTTTTTTTTCTTCCTTTAAATTTCTTTTTTGGGGTCACATGAATCTTCCGAATATGTTAAGTTTAACCATTGCAGGTCATTCATGAAGGTAATCAGAAAGCAATAAAAAGATAAAACTTTAAGAAAATAATAATAAAATAAAATAATAAAAACTATTACTTGGAAGGTAGGTAGGTATATATATAGAAAAAAACACCAACAAAACAAGAAAACAGCTTATATGAAAAATAAAATAAAATAAAATAAAACTAGTGAATTATTATTTCTGGAAACAGAGAAGGAACTTGTTTGAACCATATCGGGGAAACAATTAAAGTGGACTGCTTCAAGATGTCATGTAAGTATCTTCCTCTCTAGAAAAATAAAACCGAAGTTGGGAACTTGTTTGGACCAAATCACTTTTGCCTTGAAATTTCGTTTCATTTTGTGGGTCTTGGTAATTTCACTTTGGCAGTATATTTCACGTTTTTCCTCTTGACTTTTATGGTCATTGGACGTGTTCATCTCTTTTTTGGGGATTCCCTCGTTTCTTCTTCCGTGTGTTTTGGCCCTGTTTTGTGTGGAAATTGTTTTGGCACCACCACAGTGTACAGTACAACAATGTTTCATCATTGATTGTTTGTTTGTACTGATTCCTTCTTATTAATGAAATAGTTAGAGCATTTATAATGAGCTCCTTAAATCACATTCTTAGACAAATTTTAGGGAGGATCTGGACAAATTCAACTCCAACTATGCTCTTATCCACCTCAGGAGCTCCTAAATCGAGAGAAAATGACTCTAGTTGCTTCTTATAATTTAATGCTGCTTTATTTAATGAGTATTTCAAACCTTTAATTAATGTTTATTATTATTTTATTTATTTAATAGAGATAGACCAATTAAAAAAGAATTATAGCATTTATAACTCCCTAAACTAGAAAGCGTGATTGGAGCTCCTAAAATAAATTTTGTATGTTTTTAGTTAAAATTTAACTAAAAAATAGAGAGCATGATTGTGGATGCTCTTGGAGTTTTCTTTCATTCATTGTTTCATCGGTAAATTAAAGTTAAAAAAAAATGTATTGTTAATCATTAAAAAGAAATAATAAATTTTTTTAAAAAAATAATACTGTTTTGAGGGTTTTTTCTTTGTGAAACTCCCTACTAAAATAGTGTGGGACTCCAGTTTCAGTGGGGTATTGGACGTGTTCAGCTCTTTCTTTGGGATTTCCTTGTTTTTTCTTCAATTTCTTGCCCTGTCTTTTGGCTCTTTAGTTTGATTCTTTAGTGACTTAGATTCCAATTGTGTGGTTTTCTTTGGTCAACACAACCACGCGGACATAGAGTTTTCCATCTCTCTCTGTCGCTTTCTGTCTCTTTCTCTCTTCCATTATTTCCTTTCCTACGTCCCCTACCCTGCTTTCATTATCTCCATTGTGTTTTTATGAATTAATTTTGGGTTTGTGCTAAAATATATTTGAAATTTATTATTCGCATAAAGTTTCCAATTTGGTGGTTCTCTCTCTCTCTCATTATTTGCTTTAAATTTCCTTTCACTTTTTTTTTGGTGGAAAATATTTTTCCTTTCTTTTTGGTAAAACACTTTCACGTATTTTTTTTTTTTTTTCGGTTTCTTAACCTTGACCCTTATGGGTATTATTGGACATGTTCAGAGTTAAGCTCTTTCTTGGGGGTTTCCTTGCTTCTACTTTAGGAAATTCACACGTAATGTAAATTTCCTTTTTCCTCTTGAGAGTTTATTGTGCTATGATGTTCATATCCATTCAACTCACTTTAATAGCCATTCAACTTATCTGTGGTTTCAATAATTGCAGTTTACTAATAGTTTTTTTTTTCTTTCTTACATGATATCATAAAGTTCCCAACTTTGTGGATTTTTAGTCACATATGATCTGAAGCAGTGCCTTTTTTTTTTTTTTTCTTCCTTTAAATTTATTTTTTGGGGTCACATATGAATCTTCCGAATATGATAAGTTTAATCATTGCAGGTCATTCATGAAGGTCATCAGAAAGCTATAAAAAGATAAAACTTTAAGAAAAAAATAATAAAATAAAATAAAAAAACTATTACTTGGAAGGTAGGTAGGTATATATATATATATATAAAACACCAACAAAATAAGAAAACAGCTTATAGGAAAAATAAAATAAAATAAAACTAGTGAATTATCATTTCTGGAAACAGAGAAGGAACTTGTTTGGACCATATAGGGAACACAATTAAAGTGAACTGCTTCAAGATGTCATGTAAATATCTTCCTCTCTAGAAAAATAAAACCAAAGTTGGGAACTTGCTTGGACAGTATATTTCATGTTTTTCTTCTTGACCTTTAATGGTCTTGGTCATCACTTTTGCCTTGAAATTTCATTTCACTTTGTTGGTCTTGGTTATCACTTTGGCAATATATTTCACGTTTTTCCTTCCTTTCCTTTTTTTTTTCCTTGACTTTTGTGGTCATTCGACGTGTTCACTCTTTCTTGGGATATTTCTTTGTTTCTTCTTCAATTTCCAGCCCTGTATTTTGGCTCCGTTTTCAGTGGAAATTGTTTTGGCACCACCACATAATATAATTTTTTCTCTCTGGAGAGTTTACTTTTTGGGTTTGGTAGAGAATGTGGTACCAACCTCAACTTCCTTCATGATACCAGAGCAAGGCTTCACGTGTTGGGCCCAACGGCCACACGTGCTCCCACGCCACCCGATATGTGTTGTCCACGTGTTAGGCTGAAAGTTCTCCACATGTGCGGGGGGTGTTGAGAGTGTTTGTCCTACATTAAAAAGTTAAGGGACCAAGCTTGGGTTTATAAGGAGTTGGGCTACTTCCCCCATTGCCAATTGGTTTTGGGGTGGAACCTCAACTTCCTTTACATCAATGTTTCATTATTGATCGTTTGTTTGTTGTATTGAATCGTTCTTAATAATTAATTAGAGTTTTCTTTCTTTCATGGTTTCATTGGTGAATTATAGTTATAAAAAAATGTATTATTAATCATTAATAAGTAGAGATCTTAAAAGGTGAAACATCAATAATAATAATAAAAATAACTGTTTTATAGATAGTGTGGTTGGACTCCAATATGCCTTTTTTTGTACACATGAAAATATTAATGCAACTAGACAATTAGGATACATGAATTGTAATAATCAAAACAAACAATTTAACTTTATAATGTATCTGAATTTCTAGAGTTAGAAATCGCTTCATCCAATTAAACATTTCATGATGTTTTTGAAATCTATTATTCACGTATAATACGGATAGTAACTACCTACCAAAATATGGAGTTTGGTACACATCCATACTTTTCTTGGGTCAAAAAAGAAATCATTCACCCTTTAACAATGTTTCCAATTTGGTCACCACGACGCAGTATTCCATATCTCTCCCTCTCGCTTACGGGTAAGCTCTCTCTTGGGGATTTCCTCGCTTCTTTAGTTTTTTGTCCTGTCTTTTGAGTCTCTTTCCTGTGCAAATTGTTTTGCCACCACATGGAAAATTCCATTTTTTGACTTGTGCTATGATATTAATTAGAAAAAGGGAAAATTGGTCGCTTTGTCTTCGGATTGAATAAAATTGGTGGTTTCATTCATGAATTGAAGTTTATCTTTTTATTGCAAAAAAGAAAAGAAAAGAAACCCGACCCACGGGCTCTACCACCCACAGAAAAAAATAGAAAGTGTGTTCACTACCCTCTCTCTGTTTTTTTGGGGTGGGTTTTTGAAGGGATTGGTTCTTGTGGTTGTTTTCTTGCCAATTCTCTGGCTTTGTGATTTGTTAATTTGTTGTTCTGCTGAGATAATGTTCGAGTTGGTGTGTTTTGTTGGCGTGACTTGTAGACTATTGACTATGTTTTTTTCACATTAAGAATTCCTATTATAATTGTAACTGATTTACTTTAATTCCTGATTTCCTACCGTAAATAGAAATAGGAATTTATTATTTACCTGCCCATTAAAGTTTCGTTGTACTATAAATATGACCTCCTACAAGGAGAAGAATACATATAAAATTTCCACAAATAAATATTCTCTTACAGTTCTCATATTTTAGCATGGTATCAAAGCGGCGATCTTGGAATTGCTGACTCGAGTTTCAAAACCCCATCGCCGCTGAGCTGTTGTTTGAGTTGCTGCATTTCCATTTCATTAATCTCTAGTTTGTTTTGCTAGGTATTTGCTCTCTTCCCTTCTTCTCTTTTCAATTACCCAAAAGAAAAATTAAAGCTACCATTTTCATTTTATGTATTTCCTGAGTGTTTGCCGAACCATATTTCCAGGAACTGTCTTTTTCTCATGGCCTTGAGCACCCAAAGAGCCTCTACATCTCGTACTTCAGCTGAATGGGCTCCTCCCCATTGGAAGCATGATGTCTTTTTGAGTTTCAGGGGTGAAGACACTCGCAGTGGTTTTCTATCCCATTTATACCATGAACTGTACTGGCAAGCAATTAAAACTTTCAAGGACGACCGAGACCTTGAAATAGGAGCAACTATTTCTTCTGAGTTGTTGACCGCAGTCAAAGAATCACATCTTGCCATCATTATTCTCTCCCCAAATTACGCTTCTTCCGCCTGGTGCTTGGATGAACTTTCCAAGATTCTTGAATGCATGCAAGACACCAAGAGAATTCTACCAATCTTTTATCACGTGGATCCTTCCGATGTACGAAATCAAAGGGGGAGTTTTGCGGAAGCCTTCACTAAGCATGAAGAAAAGTTTAGGGTGGTGAATTGGTGGAGAGCTCCTTTAAGAAAAGTAGGCAATCTCTTCGGGTGGGATTCAAAGCATGAAGAGTTTAGTGGAGATGTAGAGATGGTGAATCGGTGGAGAGCTGCTTTAACAAAAATAGCCAATATCTCTGGGTGGGATTCAAAGAATTATCCGTAAGCATGCATGGATTAACAACTTGCTTGTTTCTTAACAAGAGCTCTACTTGGATGTTACGTTTCAGTTCTTGCCTTAATCAATAACCTTGGATGTTATATTTATGAATTAATGGTTATTTTAATTTTCTTCCTTGTAGGTCGGAAGCAGAGCTTATTAAACACATTGTCAAATATGTGTTTAGGAAAGTGCATCCAACGTTCATGTTGTCAGGTTCTCTAGACAAGTTAGTCGGGATTGATTCTGCACTTGAGCAACTACATTTGCAATTAGCTCCCAAAGATAATGATGTTCGCTTTATAGGGATATGGGGGATGGGCGGGGTAGGCAAAACAACCCTTGCTAAGCTAGTTTTCGAGAGAATTTCCCATCATTTTGAACTTAGCTGGTTTCTATCTAATGTGAGAGAGGTTTCTGGAAAGCAAGGTGGTCTAGTTAATCTACAAAGACAAATTCTTTTCCCAATCTTGAAAGAAAATGTTGCCTATGTTGGGGATGAAGAAGCCGGAACCCTTTTCATTCAGAACCGTTTATGGAATAAAAAGGTTCTTCTCGTGCTTGATGATGTGGGTCAACTAAACCAATTAGAAAAACTGGTTGGAAATAAAAAATGGTTCGGTGTAGGGAGTAGAATTATCATCACAACTAGGGATGAGCGTCTACTAGTTGAGCATGGTATAGAGAAACCGTATAAGGTCGTTGTATTAAAGGATGATAAAGCTCTTGAGCTCTTTTGTCGACATGCCTTTAAGAAAGATCAGCCTAAGGAAGGTTTTCAGGAACTGTCACGGCATTTCCTAGATTATGCCAAAGGCCTTCCATTAGCTCTTAAAACTTTGGGGCGTGCTTTGTATGGGAGAGATCAAGATGCGTGGAAGAGTGTGTTGCATAATCTAAACAAAATTCCTGATCCAGATATTTTTGATTCACTCAAAGTAAGCTATGATGGACTAAAAGAGATGGAGAAGAAAATTTTTCTACATGTTGCGTGTCTCCATAGAGGGAAGAATAAAGAGCAAGTAATTCAAATACTAGACTGTATCCTTGACATTTCCAGTCATATTGAGATTGATATTCTTATTGAGAAATCTCTCTTAACTATTGAGAAATGCCACTTTCGTAGCAATATTGTTGAGATGCATGATTTGATACAAGAAATGGCATGGAAAATTGTTCGTGAAGAGTCTCCCGAGCCTAGTAAACGCAGTCTTTTGTGGCATCACAGTGACATTTCTCATGTATTCATGAACAATACGGTAAGAAGTTATTTAGAGATACTATATATACTTGGACCAAAATATATGCCATTTTTCAAAGAGATTTTCTATTTAAACCTCATACTTCTCTTAGTTCACCTCATGTTCTAAGTTCACCCCAACTTTTAATTTAAATTTTCAAAATTTCCAAGAAAACCCCACTATCTTTCCAAACTACCCTTAAATACACCCCAAACTGAAAAATTAAGAATTAAAAGAGATTTTCTATTTAAACCCCACAATTTTCTTTGTTCCCAACAAAAAAAAACACAAACAAATGAAACCTTAAATCCAAAATTTAATATCTAGAAGAAGAGAACAGCTTTACCTCTCTTCAAGGATTGTAACTGGAATTCTAACACTTGGGTATTGTTGAGTTGAGAACTTGAGAGAGAGAGAGAGAGAGAGTTTGTAAACAGGAAGTTGGAAGGATGTTTCTAAAACTTAATATGAAGAGTGGTGGAGTGTGTGGGGTGTGTGTACTAGGGTTAATTATTAAGTTCGATGACCTTTTTTGTCTTTTTACACAATAATAAAACTTACAGCTTAATGATTTAAGTATTGGGGTGAACAAAGAGAAGTGCGGGGTTTAAATAGAAAATCTCTTTTTCAAATGAGAAGTTATTTAGAGATATTAGACTTTAATGAGATGAGATGAATTAACTTTTTCCTTTTTCTTAATTATATATATTAGGGAACAGGAGCAATTGAAGGCATGGTCCTAGCTCTGCCCAAATTAGAAGAAGTGCCCTGGAATTGTACTGAAGCCTTCAATGAGATGCACGGGTTAAGGCTCCTTCACTTTGATAATGTGATGTTTTCTTCAGGCCCTAAATTTCTTCCAAATTCCTTAAGAATTATCCATTGGAGTCGGTATCCTTCCAAATCGCTCCCATCATGTTTTGAACCACATTTGCTTTCTAAACTAAAAATGAGGGAAAGCAAACTTGTCCGGCTTTGGGATGGAGCAAAGGTAAGATTCTTGAAAGAGATTTTCTATTTAAACCCCACTTCTCTTAGTTCACCCCATGTTCTAAGTTTACCCCAACTTTTAATTTAAATTTTCACAATTTCTAAGTAAACCCCACTATCTTCCCAAACTACCCTTAAATACATCCCAATCTGAAAAAATAAGAAGTAAAAGAGATTTCATATTTAAACCCCACAAGGAGAAAATACGTTCTGAGCATGAGAAATAGTAAGTATTAAATTAATTTTTTTGATGATATTTCAGAGTCTTATTCATTGTCTGTTTTCAAGTGCATAAACATACAATTTAACTTAAGTCCACAAGCTTAGCCCATTCATGTTTACACTGAAAAACTTCACGTGGCTTGTTTGACATTTGAATAATTGTCCTTAAAAGAATTCCTTCAAGTTTCAAATTGATATAAATTGTTGTTGCTTCCTATTCTTCCTTGAGTTTTGCAGTGCATTGGTTCGTTCTGGCAAGCATTCTTATTCGTGCATGTATTAATCTTTTATACTCAAAGTAATTTGTTTTCTGAATCTAAATTGGACCCAAAAAAAAAAAAAAACACAGCTGCAGACAAAGCAATCCATTGCTCATAGCCAAAGTAGAAGTACTTGTCTTTTGATATACGACGAACCCAGCAAATTGTAGGACCATTATCAAAGCTTGGGCTTCTTCTCTCCCTCTTCTCAGCAGGATAATAAAAACCCAACTTAACAATATTCCCATGAATCTCTTAGTTTCGTGCCTTTTGAACGTGTATGTCAATTAATATAATATGAAGAAAATTCAATACTTTCTAGAGAAAGAGAACAGTTTTACCAAAACATCAAGTATAAATTTTAAATCAAAAATCAAAACAATCAAGCAATCAACAGCCAAGAGTACCCAAAAAAAAAAAGCAATCAACAAAGGAAAGAGAATGATCATTACAGTGAAACAATCAACAAGTCTTTCCATCAGCTTCCGCTCATATTTCAAAGAGGTAGGCTCTTCAATGTTCTACGTCTTTAAAAGAGAAACGTAATATGACATAGGATGTAGAAGAGTTTGTATTTTTTTAAAACTTAATTTGAAGAGTTGTGGGGTGTGTGTATAGATGTACTAGGGTTAAGTATTAAGTTGGATGACCTTTTTTGTCTTTTTACACAATAATAAAACTTACAGCTTAATGATTTAAGTATTGGGGTGAACTAAGAGGAGTGTGGGGTTTAAATAAAAAAAATCTTCTTGAAATACGGCATTTTGTAATTTTTTTAATTATAATTATATTGAGTATGGTTGTATTGTACCTTGTTTTAACTTGCAAGGTTTTTTGAAACTTATAATTCTACAACTTTTATGTACTGGCAGGATTTTCCGAATTTGAAATATATGGATCTTAGTAACTCTGATAAATTGACCAGTATCCCAGATTTCACACGCATTCCAAATCTTGAGAAATTGAATCTGGGCGGTTGTAAGAAATTAGGCGAGGTTCACCTGTCTATTGCAGTTCACAAAAAGCTAAAGGTTTTAAGTTTTTATCAATGTAAAAGTATACAGTGTCTCCCAAGTGAGTTGGAAATGGATTCTCTTGAATTCTTTAGTCTTTCGGGCTGCTCAAAAGTGAAAAAGATTCCAGAATTTGGGGAACATATGCAGAACTTGAAAACGATTGTTCTATGTGAGACTGCTATCAAGCATATACCTTCATCAATTGGACGTCTGGTTGGCCTTGTTTGTCTAGATATACATGATTGCAAAAGTCTCTTGGGTCTACCGAGTGCGATATGCAATTTGAAGTCTCTTAAAAGCCTCTATGGCTACGGATGCTCAAAAGTTGGCATGAAAAATCTCAAAACTCTATCCCTTAGTGGATCAGTTGCTTCAAGGGATGGCATTGGGTGGGGCGTTGACCGCATATTTGGAATTAGAAAGAATCCTGACCCTGAGCGTTGGGGTTTGGTGTTGCCCTCTCTAAATCGTTTAGGGTCTTTGACGAAATTAGATCTGAGTGATTGTAATATTGGTGAAGGAGCCATTCCAGATGATATCGGCTGCTTGTCTTCTTTAAAAGAGTTGGGCCTTAGGGGAAACAATTTCGTTAGCCTTCCCTCAAGCATTAGATTCCTTTCTGAGCTTTGGATTCTTCGATTGCAGAGGTGCGAAAGGCTTGGGCAATTGCCAGATCTTCCGCCAAAGAGATCCCCATTATTTGTACATGTAGACGACTGTACTTCCTTAAAAAGGCTGTCAGATCCATCAAAGTTGAGCGAAGGAGCCAATGTGTATGGTTTTATGTTTACTTGTTTTAATTGCTTCAGATTGGTTGAAGAAGAAGGCTGGATTAATAGAATATTTGCAATGATAATGGGATTGGCCGCTGAGGTACACACACACTCTCTCTCGCTGAATGAATATATTTTATATATATATATATATATATATATTCGTGGTTTTCTTTCTCTATAGTAAGTAAATATAATTGTAATTCTTTTAGTACAGGTAAGGTATCATGATGACCGTATTGTATGGCCTGTAAGTGAAATTCCAGATTGGTTCGATAATCATTGTGTGGGAGATTCAATAATTGTGGAGCTGCCACCACAAACATGTAGTGACTGGGTTGGGATTGCTTTATGTGTTGTTTTTGAAGATTCTGCACATCCAGACTACAATTTTTTCCAAATTCGCTTTTCATGGAAACCGTATGATAATACTTTTATAGTCGGGGATCTTAGGTCACAACACCTTTTCGTTTTCTATTTGCCTCGCAATGGTCCCTATCTCAGGGATGCCTCAGGCAGTCATCAGTTATCATTTGAAGGGCAGTATTGGTCAAAAGATTCTGGGAAAAAAGAACTGAAAACAAGCTCGATTATAAAGAAATGTGGAGCCCGTTTGGTGTACAAGAGAGATTTGGAAGAACTCAGCCAAATACTGAAAATCTCGAAGCCAGTAGTATATGGATACGATGACGAGGCAGGCCCAATTGATGGTGGAAGTGGTGGCTCTGATGAGGAAAACTAGTGTTATTCACAAAGTTTCAAATTTATGAGAATGAACCAACCACAAGTTCTCAATCAGCGAAAACAGTATGATAACATCCACAATGGGCTCTCTAAACCACCTCCTAGACAGAAGCTCGTAAAGCTCCTAAATGGAGAGAGAAATGACTCTGGTGAACCCTATAATTTAATGCTATTTTATTTAATGAGTATTTCAAACTTTCATTTAATGCTAACTATTTTTTATTTTATTTTTTAATAGAGATGGACCAATCAAAAAAGAGTTATAACATTTATGACTCCAAATTAGAGAGTATGGTTGAAGTTGAAATTTTTTAGAGAGCTCATAAAATAACTTTCGTATATTCTTACAAATTTTAGTTAAGAAATAAAGCACTATCATTGTGGATGTTCTTAGTAGCAACCATGAGGCAATACTTGAGACAATGCCAATCATCATTTTTGGAAACAGAAAAGGAAGCTGTCTGTATATTAGGGGAAATAATTAAAGTGGACTGCTCTCTGGAGAGTTTGCTTTTTGGGTTTGTGGAGAATGTGGTACCAACCTTCGAACCCAAGACCACTAGGCAGTGCAAGCGCACTTTATCACAGAGGCAGGTAGAAGGCCAGTCTGGAGAGTCTACTCCCCGGAACTCAGCGCTCTCTCTCGCTCTCTCTCATTCGCGCTCTCTGTCTCTGTCTCTGTCGTTCATTTTCTCCATAGAAATCGAACTGAGATCTCTCTCCGCTGGGTTTCTCTTTCTCATATCAGTACGGTAAGCATCCTCTTCCTTTGAATTTAGGGTTTATTCTTCTAAACTAAATTTAGAGTTTTTTCTGTTAAATTAATGATGAGGAAAAACAAGCAATTGGTGGCATTCTCAAAGTTCTAAATTTGACTGCGTCATTCTGTCTCTGTTCATTGTTCTTGTATTAGGTAGGAGGAGAGAGAGTAATTCTCTTGTTACATCTTGTTTGTATAGTTTGCAGGATGTGCTGTAATTTTCTGTTCCTCTATTTAAACTGCTCTGTCAGATTTTATTGTTTTCAGAATGAAATGAACCTAGTCACCTAGTGCTATTCTATAAACAGATAACTCCGGATAATGTACTGAAAACAGACAAGTAAGCTTCTGTATGCCATGAAACTGCACACTGTAAATCAACATGTTTGGTAACTGAGGAGTGTCTTGTTGTGCTTAGATGGTTTCTGCTGTAGGCTCAAGTCCGCATATTGTATACAGTTTGTTGGTCAGGTTATCCCCAAATTTGAGATTTACTTTAACTATGGGTTCCATAACAATGAAGTTGCACAAAAATTGCTCTTAGAATATAATCTTTTGAAATAGTTTTGTCTGAAAATGGACTAAGCCTTCATATAGCTACTTGTACACAGAGAAAACAGTAGAACAAATCCTAAAGTATATATATGCTATAGATTTACAAAACAAACTTGCGCTCTGCTTCCATGACTTCATTTTCCCTAAATTGTTTGTCCTTTTCCTGCATTCGAGATATTTTCTGAGTGGATATGACTTGGATTAACTTGTTAATTTCAATGTGTTAGAATATTTACTTCCTATAGGCTTTGAGTAAAAGAACATTTTCAGAGCAACCTTTCAATGCGGTGCTATCAAACTGTTGCTATATTGAAATAATGCGTGGAAATTGTTAGTATAGTTCTGAGTCTTCCGACCAAAGAAAAAAGGGGAAAATGATTAATAATGACGAAAGAATGTGTGTGAAATCTTGGAGAAAGGATGAAAGAATAAGAGCGTGAGAGAGGAATACTGCTTCTGTAGATCTCTCTAGAGCTAAGGTTACAAGGAATATGGAGATATGGACAAGTGTTGGCCTGATAGAATCAGTCGTTTTCCTTAGATTTTCTAGAGTAATGTTGGGGTCTTGTTGTTGTGAGGTCAGCTCCATGCTTTGCTGTATGCTCTTGGTTCAGCTGACTATCAGTGTGAAGGTTAACAATGAGAATAGCTAGGCTAATGGCCAATACAAGAATAAAAATGTATATGTTTTAGGCATACAGTTTAGAAATAAGATTTATTTGCTACTCGAATTCTCAATGGAACATATAAATCAAGCATAGTATGAGATTGAAGAAACAAGATAGCAGAAAATATACTTGATTAGTTCTTTATTTGAGATATTGTAAAATTGGTTTTGAAAAAAAAAATTAAAAATATTGAGACGTAAAACAAATTTCTGGGTCATGTTGTAGGTTTTATTAGTTAATACACAGAATAACAATAATGTAACTTGAGATGCAGTGTTTTGGCCCTTGAATATATTTCAATTGAAACTCGTCCCTTCATCTTACAATACCCACTTTTTATGCAGATGAATTGGGAGAAACTTATGAAGATGGCCAGTGCAGTTCACACTGGTGGAAAGGGTAGCGTGAGGAGGTGGGTGAAATTTCAGCTTGAAACTCCTTTTCTCTACCAAGTTGATTCACAGAGGCAGAAGTATCAAGTTTTAGCCTTACTGGTTTTGAGTTAAATATATGTGCAGTTGTTAATTTATATGTGTGCCAGTTTCATGTCTGATATGCATTATATTGAGCACCTGATCAAGTAGTTTACTTCATCAAATTATTGATTTGCAATTTGAGTTCATTATGTGAAGCAGTTAGCCTGATGGCATGTTGAGTGGATTGTTGTCTTTTGTTGTTTTACCATGTTTATTTTATCTTATTCTTGTAATTTTTTTTTTTAAGATGAGAAATACCTTAATTTTTAGAGTTAACTGCTTTTCCCGGGGGGACAGTTTTTTTAATATCAATTTGTATAACATGCAATCTTTATGTGGTGAATTGCAAACTTAAGTACAATAATCATTTATTGTATGCTGCATTTGGTGCATTAGCTAGTCTAAAGTTCCTCGTTAAACCAGATGATTCCCTAGCTTAAAGAGCCCATAACAGAAAGGTTGTCTCCAATAGACTTAGTGTAATTGTTTTTCCAGTAGAGAGCCTACTCTGGTGGAGAGTGTGATGGGTTCTTCTGCTCTTCTGTATTCTATATTATCTAATGGTGTGTTCTTCTTCTCTTTAGATAGGATTGTTAAACAATTGAGTAGGCAAAAAATAAGAAAGTAATTCAAGTAGTTAAAACTGAGAATTGTTGGAGTTTACCTCAAATAAGCCATCTAATGCTCTCTGCTGCGGAGAAAATGCTATTTCTGATGTACACAGCATTGTCGGGGAATGGTCATTTGGACTTAGACTGCCCTTGAAGTCATTTTATGACCAGTTTTCATTCATAAGTTTTGCACATTCCTGCAATTGTTTGTAATTAGCAAATGTTTGTTGTGTGATCTTCATCTTGTTTGTACGTGATTTTGTTTATTAATTTAATTTCCCAACTTCAGAAAGGAGAAGACTGTTCACAAGACAACTACCACAGATGACAAAAGGCTTCAGAGCACCATTAAGAGAATGGGGTGAACGCTATTCCTGCAATCAAGGAAGTTAACACATTTACGATGATGTTGTCATCCAGTTCATGAACCCCAGAGGTGAAGCTAACATGCCAGAACTCTGATCGTGTAAATTATTATTTTGATTTTCCTTGTACATTTCAGTTCAAACAAAGAGTATGCCACTATTTGTTATCTATCTTTTAAATTTGAAGTGATTATTTGACTTGTTAACCATTTTGGTGTCGTCCATATTTTAAATGTAGTAGTAATTTATAAAAATGGATAGAATATTGGTGTTGTGTTCTTCTTTAGTGTATTTACCCAATGATTTTATTCCGAGGTTTAGCTGTCAATATGTGCCTTGAATTGGAATTTTTTTTTTCAGTGTTGTATTATCTGGTAAGGCAACGCACATATATACATGTTTAGATGTGTTTGTGCCTGGATTTTCTGCTGCGCATTGAGCCTTTTATTTGGCCTTCTCTGCGCTGTCTTTGTCCCACAACAGCAGCAAGGGCAACGGCAAGTCTTTGTTCACGCAGTCACCTCCCATTACCAATTCAAAAGCCTGTTCAATCCCATCACCGAGGAGAAATACAATCAAAATTAAAAAAAGGGGAAAGAAATTGAAATACAGTGGAGGCGATTAAAAGATGCAAACCTTGTTTCTATGTCAAAGTCCATGAATAGATGTAATTGCGCCATTTTGTTGTTATAGTCCTGCAATGCACACAGTCATCAGCTTCACCCAAGCAGCTCCGGGTGCCAATTCAAATCCACCATGAACCAATCCATAAGCTCGAACGTAGAACCCAATCAGATGATAAACCATCACACAAAAGGCTTAATCTTGGTCCAAAAGGGCAATTCGAGGATATGGTTCTTACCTGAAATGCTTTGGTGAGGTTGCAAAATCACCTTTGTCCTCATGCTCAAACCCTTCAACAACAAAAAAAGAATAAAAGGAAATTTTCATTGTAATTCCAAGCACATGCAAGAAAGAACAAAGACACCAAATTTTCAATCCAACATAATCATAGAACAAAGACTCAAACTTTTGCCTTTATGTCCTTGAGTATCCACAGAAACCCAAGTGATTTCAATAAAAGTACTAATGTTATTAAGTGGGTGACTTCAAACGCTCTTATAAGAATAATTTGTGAACTCCTACTCGCAAAACAACAGTAAAATGTTTAAAAAGATGAAATTTTCTGTTTTTTTCTTGCTTTTTCTTAGGTAAGTAGGTTTCTACATATTTTATACAGTGTTAAATCTGATTTTTTGTTTGAATGATCTTATATTGAAGCAACCATCTTTACCTTCCACCTGAGAGACTGGTCGATTAGTTCAGAATATAAGCTCCAAATCATATTTCCTGTTAGATGCAGACAGAGAGGGAGACACAGAGATCTTGCCTGCTTAATAATTTTTTGTTTGAGATCCTCAGAGAGACCGCCGGTCCTAAACGATTGATCATGTCATTGTCGGACGGCTGTCGTTGAATCTCAGAGGAGGCGCGATCGGGAGATCCAACGGGTGAGGCATCAGAACCGTTCGTCGGAGACGGTGGGGGCGAGTCGGTGCTTGTGATGATGACGGTGGAGGCGGGGGAGAGAGAGAGAGAGGTCTGGGATGAAGGGAAGGGGGTGGGGCTGATTAGAGGTTTTCCTTCCCTCAGCGACTCCAACAAGTCCCGAAGAGAAGGGAACAGAGCTCAAGGGTAAAAGGGGCAAGCCACTGTTCATAATCCTACAGAAGGAAGAGACCAACCATTTAAGCGGGGGCAAAAACGTCATTTTACTGTTACCATGAACTTAGCTCGTTTCTGTCTAATGTGAGAGAGGTTTCTGCAAAACTTGGTACTCTAGTTAATCTACAAAGACTTCTTCTTTCCCCAATTTTAAAGGAAAATATTATCCAAGAGTTTGGTTTGGTATAACGAAGCTCTTGGGCTCTTCAGTCAGAAGGCCTTTAAGAAAAGTCAGCCTGAGGAAGGTTTCTTGGAATTGTCTAAGTGTTTCCCACAATCAACAATGTGTCAAAGGTCTTCCATTAGCTCTTAAAACATTTCTAGTCGCATTGTGATAGATATTCTTATTGAGAAATCTCTCTTAACTATTGAGAAAAACTATTTTTGCAGTCTTCGTGGCTGCTCAAAAGTGAAAAAGCTTCCAGAATTTGAGGAACATATGAAAAATTTGTTCAAGCTCATTTTAAAAGGTACTGCTGTTAAGAAAATTCCTTCATCAATTGAAGGTCTGGTTGGCCTCGCTGTAGAGGGTATGTACAGTCACAAAAGTCTCTCGGGTCAAATACTCATGCAAAGATCCTCAAAACTTGTCAAGCTGCCATGGGAGGTGGAGTGTTTAGAGGAGCTTGAATTAAGTGAATGTGCTATGAGAGAGCTGCTTGTTTTTATGAAACATATATCTATCCTTTTGTGGATCATCAACTTCAAGGGATGCTTTGGTGAGTTTTAAGAGGAATGTTAAGGTCTTGACATTGTCGATTTTGAAGTCATCGATGCTTTGGACCCAAAGTGTGTTCTCATTAACATTGGAAGAGGTCCTCATGGTGATGAACCTGCTGGATGGCCAGTTATAGGTGGGAATATTCTTCTAAACAAAGAGTTGGGAACTTGCTTGGAAGTTGATTACACTTTGGTATTGGACGTGTTCAACTCTTTCTTAGGGATTTCCTCAATTCTTAGTTTCTTGCCTGTCTTTTTGATCTCTTCTTGAGAGGTTCATTGGTTTTATTATTTTATGGCTTGTGATACGCTGTTCATCGCGAAATTTGGCTGAGCAAGATTATTTTAATAGCCATCTAACTTATCTCCGGCTCAATTCATTATTGCATATGCAATTAGATTACACCACCATGCGACATAGTTTCCATCTCTCTGTATTTCTCTCTCTCTCTTCCTTTATTTCCCCTGTTTTTCATCTATTCCTACAACTTTCGTATTGAGTATTTTCTGAGAGTTTGCAAAACAAGATTTCTAGGGACTTATTTTCTTTTCCAATGGCCTTCAGCACCCAAAGAGCCTCTACATCTTGTACTTCAGCTGAATCGGCTCCTCCATATTGGAAGCATGATGTGTTTTTGAGTTTCAGGGGAAAGAACACTCGCAGGGGCTTTTATATCTCATTTATACCACGAACTGCAGTACTGGCAAGCAATAAAAACTTTCAAGGATGACCGAGACCTTGAAATAGGAGCAAGTATTTCTCTGGAGCTGTTGACTGCAATCGAACAATCACATCTTGCCATCATTGTTCTCTCCCCAAATTACGCTTCTTCCACCTGGTGCTTGGATGAACTTTCAAAGATTCTTGAATGTATGAAAGACACCAAGAGAATTATACCAATCTTTTATAAGGTCGGTCCTTCCGATGTGCGAAATCAAAGGGGGAGTTTTATGGAAGCGTTCACTAAGCATGAAGAAAAGTTCAGTGAAGATGTAGACAAGGTGAAGCGGTGGAGAGATGCTTTAAAAGAAGTTGCCAATCTCTCTGGGTTTGTTTCAAAGAATTATCAGTAAGTATGCATGCATGAAACGTGCCCAACAAATTTAGAGAGCTTTACTGGGACGCTAAGTTTTAGTTCTTCCTTTGATGCAACATCCTTGTTAATTATGTGTAATGTGTACCCTCTTGATAGTTAGTTTACTTTTCTTCCTTGTAGGTGTGAAAGAGAGCTTATCAAAGTCATTGTCGAACGTGTGTGGACCAAAGTTACTCCATTTTGGTTGTTAGATTCTCAAGAGAAGTTAGTCGGAATTGATTTTGCCCTTGAGCAACTACGTTTGCAATTAGACCTCAAGGCAAATGACATTCGATTTATAGGGATATGGGGGATGGGTGGGTTAGGCAAAACAACCCTTGCTAACCTAGTTTTTGAAAGAATTTCCCATAATTTTGAACTTAGCTCGTTTCTATCTAATGTGAGAGAGGTTTCTGCAAAACATGGTACTCTAGTTGATCTACAAAGACAACTTATTTCCCCAATCTTAAAGGAAAATATTATCCAAGTTATGGATGAACGGTCAGGAATCTCTCTCACTAGAAAATGTTTATGCAATAAAAAGGTCCTTATTGTCCTTGATGATGTAGATCAATTAAAACAACTTGAAACACTGGTTGGAGAGAAAAATTGGTTTGGTTTGGGGAGTAGAATTGTCATCACAACTAGAAATGAACGTCTACTAGTTGAAAATGGTATAATGATAGCATATGAGGTCAAGGTACTAAATGATGATGAAGCTCTTCGGCTCTTCAGTCAAAAGGCCTTTAAGAAAAGTCAGCCTGAGGAAGGTTTCTTGGAATTGTCTAAGTGTTTCCTACAATATGCCAAAGGTCATCCATTAGCCCTTAAAACTTTGGGAATTCTTTGTATAGGAGATATCAAGATACATGGAATAGTGTGTTGTGTAATCTAAAGAAAATTCATGATCCAGAAATTTTTGATTCACTCAAAGTAAGTTATTATGGACTAAAAGAGATGGAGAAGAAAATTTTTCTCCATGTTGCATGTTTCCATAAAGGGAAGTATAAAGAGGAAGTTATTAGAATACTAGATATGAACCATGACATTTCTAGTCAGGTTGTGATAGATATTCTTGTTGAGAAATCTCTCTTAACTATTGAGAAAATCCACTCTCGTTTCGACACTGTTGAGATGCATGATTTGATACAAGAAATGGCATGGGAAATTGTTCGTCAAGAGTCTATCCAAGAGCCTGGTCTACGCAGTCGTTTGTGGCTTCGCAATGATATCTCTCATGTAATCATGAACAATACGGTAAGAAGTTATGTAGAAATATTATGTTTGGAAGAAAATATATGTCATTTCTTTTAAAACAATATTAAACTTGAATGTGCAATTTACCTTCTTTTTTTTCTCTCTTAATTGTTAGGGAACCGGAGCAATTGAAGCAATTGGCTTGCATTTGCCAAAATTAGAAGAGGTGCATTGGAATTGTACTGAAGCCTTCTCTAAGATGCATGGATTAAGGCTTCTTGAATTTGATAATGTGATCGTTTCTTCAGCCCCAAAAGATCTTCCAAATTCCTTAAGAACTATCAGTTGGAGTTGGTACCCTTCTAAATCACTCCCATCAAGTTTCGAACCACTTTTCCTTGTTGAACTAAAGATGAGTCACAGCAAACTTTCCCAGCTTTGGGATGGAGCAAAGGTGAGAGATTATTGAAATATGGCATTTTAGAATTCTTTTATATACATAATTTGGATATAATTGTAACTTGTTCAACTAAGGGTTTACTTTAAATTATTATTTTACAATTTTTATGTACTGTACAGGTCTTACCAAACTTGAAATGTATGGACCTTAGTTTCTCTGACCAATTGACAAGTACCCCAGATTTCACAGGCACTCCAACTCTTGAGAATTTGTGGCTACAACGTTGTACGAAATTAGTTGAGGTTCACTCGTCTTTTGCAGTTCACAAAAAGCTGAAATATTTGCAACTTACGGTGTACAGGTATTAATAGTCTCCCAAGTGAGGTGGAAATGGATTCACTTAAAAGTTTTGATCTTTCTCAGTGCTCAAAAGTGAAAAAGATTCCGGAATTTGTGGGACAGATGAATAGTTTGTCATTTCTTTTTTTAAGCGGGACTGCTATTGAGGAAATACCTTCATCAATTGAACGCTTTGTCGGCCTTGTTAGACTGGATATAAATAATTGTGAAAGTCTCTTGCGTCTACCGAATGGTATATGCAATTTGAAGTGTCTTGCAAAGCTGGGTATGGAGGGATGCAGAAAAATTGACAAAATGCCAGGGCAGATGGAGTGTTTAGAGCGGCATGATTTAAGAATAATTGCTATGAGAGAGCCGCTTGTTGCTAAATCATCAACTCCAAAGGATGGCTTATTTAGAAAGAGTCATCCTGACCCTGACCTAGAGGTGTCAAACGGGTCGTGTCGTGCCGGTCCATCCCATTTAAACTCATGCTTTTAACGTTTTCGTGTCGGGTCGGACCGGCCCATTTAGTAAAATTATTGATCCCGCCCGCCCAAAGCCCATGTCCATATTGAAACGGGTCGGGCCGGGCTCGCCGTGCCCGTGCTCGTGCTCGTGCCATACTCGGGCCTAAGAACCAATCCATTTAATTTGAATTTTTTTCACTTCATTTTTTTTTTCACTAGATAATTCAAATTATAAACATTAAAAATATAATTAGATGCAAGAAATGATGAACTATTTGAAAACATTAATCAATCAAACATCCAAACAATATGAAAATGGCATAGGGCAAAAAGTGTCAAACTCTACAAAGTCCACTTCAAGTTTTCATCTTTAAACAACTTATTATTTTATATGTGAAATAATGTCTTGCTTTGATTATAAGAGAAGCATATATGTCATATGTACTGATTAGATATCAAGTCCAATATTGTTTAATTAATTTGTAGTTGATATGTTTAATTAATTAAGGACCCAAGTAATTTCCCTAAAATAAAAGACATCAAATATATATTTATGATTAAAAAAACATATAAATAATGACATTAGATGTCAAATTATTGCATTTTGACTTTTGAGAAAGACAAAAATGTTAAGTGGGCCGTGCTTGGGCCGTGCTTGGGCTCGTGCTTGGGCTCGTGCTTGGGCTCGTGCCGTGCTTGAACTTCAAGCCTTGAAGCGTGCTCGGGCAAGTCCGCCCATGTCGGGCCATGGGCCGCCCTGAAATTGGTACTTAGGTGACAAATGGTAGATTTAATTACACAACCAAAACAAAACAACTCAGCAATCTTCACACACTTTAAACCTTGACTAATACACGTATGACTAGTCAACTGCTAGTCATGAACAATCACAATCAAGAGAACACACAGATCATGCCACAATGTACCTGCAACCTAGAAGATTACTAGTGACAACCTACGCACTAAGGACCCATCAATCTAGGCATCCCCTGTGCTAGCAACAACTATGTGAAAGTGTGTGAAATCATCAAAATCATGCAAACATCAAACAGCAGATAAAGATGACTAGTCAACCATCAAGAACACAAACCCAGAAAAATTACAGATATGCAAAACAGATTTTGTTCACCCAGAAACCCACCATTGGGAAAATCGAGTCATCAACCGACCAGGCAATCCACTAAGTAGAAAAGATTCTTACAAAGGAAATACAACCAAGCTCAAGATTCACCTAGGTCAATTTAGGAATATGAGCAATACCTCCTTTGTGCAATCTCCTTCTCCAACTTAGCAAAACTTGAAGCTTAGTTCTTCATGGCAATGGCAGCTCCTTCTCCAAATTGCTCATCCCATGGCACAAGCTTGTAAGTTCCAACACGAACCAAAAACAATATTTGATTCAAAGGAGAATGACCAATTTCTTCAAGAAACCATACTCTTGAAGAAATCAGTCTTGAATCTGACCTAGATATAAATGAGAGATGATTTGAATAGCTAGATGCAGATTCGGGTTTTCAAAAGCAGTTTTTCAAAAAGAAATCAATTGGAAAAACTCATAGATGAAAAGTATATGGTTCTCTCTTGAGGAAGAAGAGAAAGAAAGCAAAAACAATCTTTCCAAAAATTCCACGCAAAAGAGACAGCCGCCAAATGACTAAAAATGTGACCTTTACACAAAAATTCGTTAGGTCGAAAACCACAGATGGCAGAAAGAGAGAGAAAGAGGAATAGGACAAAACAGTTTGTTATCCAGCTGGAAGCAAGGATGACTAGTCATATGAGAAACGGATGACTAGTCATCATTTTATGAAGACTGTTTAATGTAATGATATGCAATGCACAATACTTTGTTAACTTGCATGAGCTACCATAGAGCAAAGATTAGAGAAGAGCACCAATAAAAGTTTTCCCTAATCTAGACTTGAGCTTGATAAATTACATTACACATCCTATTACAAAGTTGTCAAGGGAAACCAAAAGAAAATAGTAAAAACCATACATTAACAATCTCCCCCTTTTTGGCTTTCCTTGACAACACACTCTCTAAGAACACTCAACCCAAAACCGAGACTAATGAGATGATGAAGTGAAAGTTCCTGCAAGAACAACCAATCTTCCCGGCACAAAAACAAGCATATTATCACAGAAATTTTAAAACAATATGCAATGTGGGGTTGAGAGTGTTCTCCCCCTTGTTGATAAGGAAAGTGCAAAAAGGCAGAGAGAGAGAAACAGCATATAAAAGGGATTAACCACAAAGTGATAGGCATATAGGAACAAGGTTAACAGCACATATTCATATATGGATGACTAGTCAAACAACAGTTGGTTAAAAACAATACAGAACATAGATTCATGACTAGTCAAATACTAGTTGTTCAAAACAGATGAACAACTCCCTATCACAATGCATAGACTACCCACAATGTGTTAACAAAAACAATCCCCCCTAGCAAAATGCACAGACTACCCAGAAGGAGATTACAAAACAACTTCCCCTATCACAATGCACAACCTATCAGAATTAATCTTCCTAACAAGGACACAGCCAAGAGCAACCCAAGCTAAAACACCAAAGAGCCACCAGAATCCACAGAGTCATCCGAGTCCTCAAGCGGTGGCAGGATCAGCCGAGTATCGCAGCAGCAGCAGCAGCAGGAGTCGAAGTGGATGGAATGCGGCTCAAAAGATGCCAATATACTCCTCCTTGGCAGCCACCTGATCTCGAGAGAGGCATTCTCAGAGGAAGGACGACAGTGAGAAACGTTCTAGAAACTTTCTGGCTAAGGGCAGCAGAGGCCTTGCCATAAGGAGCAATGGGAGGATGCCACTGATCGGAATCATGAAATACCACCCCATTTTTCTCACAAAGGCGCTGAATCGGACAAGGGAAGACTAGAGTCCCCTTGTGCTTGGTACCATGACCAATGGTCTTTCCAAGAATGGCATTATAAAGGATATCACCAAGGGGAATTTTATCATGATTCACCATGGAAATCATGAGTTGACAGGCAGCAAGAGTGGGATTAGAATTGTTCCCAGTGGGGAGAACATTATGACGGATAAAGTCCCACAAAAATTTATAAAACGGTGACAGGTAAGACTTGATAGGCAGACCTTTAGAAGTCAAAGGCATGGATTGATCAGTGTATGCCATAGATTTAAAAAGATCAATGGAGTAATCAGCAGAAGCAAGAGCAAATTTTGAATAATCAAAACCAGGGCACGATCGAAAACCTAAGACCCGATTGATAACAGATGGTCTCAGAGTAATGGGGACTGACCTAACAATTATCTGAAATTTTGACTCCTTAGGATCAGCAGGAAAGTTAGAGTAAAATTCTTGAATTACAGAGGCATTAAACTTACCAGAGAGAGAGTTTAGGGCATGAAGGTGGTAGTGCTCCAAAATTTGATTTGCAAACTCCTGAGCAGCCAAAGGAATAGCATCAAACTGGTAAGACCTCTCAGGAACAAATTTCCTTTTGGAGACAACTTCTTCAAAGAAGGAGGCAGCCTCAGAAGACACAAATGGAGAGGAATCTCCGTCAGGAACAGAAGAAGAGGGACGGGTTCTAGGAGCCCTAGGAATTGAGGGAAAGAAATCCACACTTTCAGTGGACTTGGATTTGGAACGACGGTGGGAAGTGAGGATAGGCTTTGAGGAAGACATGGCTAGCGTAGCGGGAATGAATTTCGAAGAGAAAAAAAAGGAAATGGAGAAGAAGACGAAACTGTCGAGAACAGAGAGAGAGAGAAGAGGAAAAGAAATGACCTAAATAAAAGGAAAAAAAAAGACGCAAACGACAAGACCAAAAAAAAAAAAAAAAAGACGCATCGGTTAAGAGAAGCGGATGACTAGTCAACCACAAGCAAGATGACTAGTCAACCCAGGCAAAATTGGCACAAGATGACTAGTCAACCCAGGCAGAATTGGCACAAGATGACTAGTCAACCCAGCAGAATTGGCACAGCAGGCTGGCACAGAATTGCTGGCAGAACTGGCACAGGCAAAAATATCGATCCTGTGAAAGACAAGGTTTTGATTTCTAAAAACACAAGCATGAACTAGCACATATATCAAGTGATCAAAGTTGCATTAGCACAATAGCCTAGACCAAGTCTTCAACACATGAAGGAAAGGGAATGAAAAAGAAGAAAAGATTAAAACCATATGCAGTGTACATAGACAATCAACTCTGAGAGATAGGCAATGAGATGCAATTCATGCTCAGAGACAAGGCATATTTAGGAGAGAAGGTGGTTTAGAGCCAAGGGACACAAGAGATGATATCTTATCTCTCTTGGAGAAACAAGTATACAAAGCATTCTTAAGACATGATCATAGTATGGGCTCACAGCAAAAAAATCATCACTCTCTAATGGCAAAATATTTGATAATTTATTTTGAGTTACTTGCACATCCCGAACATAAGTGCTTTGAATGGCCCAATTTTACGGCTCTTTGCTCTAGATTCTTCAATCAAAACACCTTATACCGTCCTAGAGCCGTGACTACATTGGTCACACTTCTCTTTTTTTTTTTTTTAATTTAAATTTTAAATAGATTGGCTAAGAGAGTGAGACTAGCTAAGAGATAATAACATGAGCAGTCCAAAATGAAGCTAAGATACGTGGTTCACCAAGAGGACAAGATAGCACGATTTAAGTCTCATCTAATAGCATCTTAAACAAGAAAAGGGATTATGCACAAGTCAGACAAAGCACAAAAACATTCAATCATTCACACCATCAGAAATGAGAGATATGAACAGTGACATATCAACATCAAAACAAAACACAAAAATTTTGGACTTGACTAGTCAACTACAAGCAAGATGACTAGTCAACAGTGTTGAAATGTGCTGAAGACAAAGAACAGACCAGCTAATCAATCAATTGAGCAAAGGCCAATGGATTGCCGAAGTGTAACATGTTTCTGAAAATCCAAGGCCTTGGTGAGTATATCTGCTAGCTGTTTTTCAGAGGGAACAAATTTCAAAGATAAAATGTTGTCTTCCACAAGATCTCTAATAAAATGGTGCCTAATGTCTATATGCTTAGTCCTAGAGTGTTGAACAGGATTTTTTGAAATATCTATGGCACTCATGTTGTCACAATAGATTAGAAAGGATGATTGAGCAAGACCATAGTCTTCCAACATTTGTCTCATCCAAAGGAGTTGAGTACAACAACTCCCAGCTGCAACATACTCTGCTTCAGCAGTGGATAAGGAGACAGAATTCTGTTTTTTGCTATGCCAAGCAACAAGATTGTTGCCTACATAGAAGACCCCCCCGGAAGTGCTTTTCCTATCATCACTACAACCTGCCCAATCGGCATCACTATACCCAACAAGATTGACACAAGTGTCATAGGTATACCATAATCCAAACTCAATAGTCCCACTCACATATTTAATGATTCTCTTAACAGCAAACAAGTGAGACTCTTTTGGATCACTTTGAAACCGAGCACACACACCAACACTAAAAGAAATGTCAGGTCTACTAGCAGTCAAGTAGAGAAGACTCCCTATCATGCTTCTATAGAGAGTTTGATCCACACTTTTGCCATGCAAGTCTCTATGAATCTTAGCACTAGTGCTCATTGGAGTTCTTGCAGATTTTGCCCCCTCCAAACCAAATTTTGTCACAAGATTTTTTGCATATTTAGATTGAGATACAAAGATCCCATCATGGCTTTGTTTAATTTGAAGACCTAAGAAATAGTTAAGCTCACCTACAAGACTCATTTCAAATTCACTAGTCATGACATGAATAAAATCTTGAACATGCAAATCAGAGGTAGAACCAACCACAATATCATCAACATACACTTGAGCAATCAAGACATCCTTCTTAAACCGTTTCACAAACAAAGTTTTATCAATGACCCTCTAACATACCCATTTCAAGAAGATGAGAGGATAACCTCTCATACCATGCTCTAGGAGCTTGTTTCAAACCATAGAGAGCCTTTTTTAACCGAAACACATCATTTGGATGATGTGGATCTTCAAAACCCTTTGGTTGCTCAACATAGACCTCTTCATTTAGGACACCATTCAAGAAGGCAGTTTTGACATCCATTTGATAAAGTTTGAATTTCAAATGACAAGCAATGGCAAGAAGCAATCTAAGCTGATTCTAATCTTGCAACAGGGGCAAAAGTTTCATCAAAGTCAATGCCTTCCATTTGAGTGTATCCTTGAGCAACCAATCTAGCCTTGTTTCTTACCACATTACCTTGCTCATCGGTTTTATTTTTGAAAATCCACTTAGTGCCTATGACATTTGTGTTGACTGGTCTAGGAACAAGGTACCAAACATCATTTCTCACAAATTGATTTAATTCTTCCTGCATTGCAAGAAACCATTCACCATGGTGTAGGGCTTCTTTCACATTTCTAGGCTCTTCCTTGGAGACATAACACACATGGCTAATTTCTTGAGCAAGTTGCTTCCTAGTTCTCACTCCCTGATTAAGAGGGCCAATAATGACACTCTCAGTTTGAGTGAGAGGACTAAGATCAGTATGAGAGCTGGCAGCCTGGACAGATGGGATGGAACTAGAAGTTGAAAAAGTTGACAGTCAACCGGGACAGAATTTCCAAAAGTTGACAGGTCAACCACAAGATCCAGACTTGGAGATTCTTGCTCAGGAGGAGGAGGAGGTAAAAGATCATCCTCATCCAATGCCATCTCTGTAGATGCAGCAAAATCATCAATAGTGACATTTATGGATTCAATGATGGTTCTGGACCTACAGTTGTACACTCTATAGGCTCGGCTTGAGGTGGAATACCCTAGAAATATTCCCTTATCACACTTAGAATCAAACTTAGCAAGATGCTCCCTATCTCTCAAAATATAGCATGTGCTACCAAAGACCCTAAAATATGACACATTAGGCTTCTTTCCTTTCCAAATCTCATAGGGAGTTTGTTTGGTACCAGACCTCACAAATACCCTGTTTGAGATGTAACAAGCTGTATTGACAGCTTCAGCCCATTAAAGTGTTTAGCAAGATTTTTGCTATTTAGCATCACCCTTGCCATTTCTACAAGCACCTATTCTTTCTCTCCACAACACCATTTTGCTGAGGTGTAATAGGTGCAGAGAACACATGTTTAATTCCCATTTCTTCAAAAATTTCAGAAACTGAGAATTCTCAAATTCAGTGCCATGATCTGTTCTAATTCTAACAAGAGGTAGATGACTAGTCATCTTCTCTTTTTGCAAAAGTGACAAAATGACTTAAACCTTTGGAAGGTTTCAGATTTCTCACGTAAGAATGAGACCCAAGTGAACCTAGAGAAATCATCAACCATGACAAGAATATATTTCTTTCCACCAAGGGACATGGTTTGGATAGGACCAACAAGATCCATGTGAACAAGTTCTAGACTAACATTAGTTTGAATGTGTTTAACCTTTTTGTGTGACACTCTAACTTGTTTGCCTAATTGACATCCTTCACAAACATGCAGGTCAGATTTTTCAAGCTTTGGTAGACCACTTACTAACTCTCTCTTGGACAATTTATGCAAGTCTCTAAAATTCACATGTCCAAGCCTTTGATGCCACAAAACACTTGTTTCATTTACAACCTTGTTGCAAACTACTTCTTTTGCATCATTGACACTATCAATACAGAGCAATTGTCCCTAGACCTTGCCACGCTAACAATCTCATTGTCACCTTTTCCAATGATTTTGCAGCCATGCTTGGAGAATCTAACCTCTACTATTCCATCGTCACACAGCTGACTCACACTAATGAGATTGGATGTGAGACCCTCAACAAATCTAACATTCTTAAGCTCGGGCAGACCAGGGATACAAACAGTACCTTTTCCAACAACTTGAGACCTATGACCTCCACCAAAAGTCACAGTGCCTCCATCAAAGGGGGTGAGGGATGAGAAAACATTTTTATCCCCAGACATATGTTTGGAACAACCACTATCAAAATACCAAGAGTTGGTGTTTGAAGCAGCAAAGGCATTTAGCACAACAAGAGATTTGGTATGACCTCTTGCAATCCAAGAAGACTTAGGCACAATGGGAGAACTCATTTTGAGGGAGACAAGTTTGGCTATCTTAGTAACTTCATTCATCAAATGATCAACTTGATCTTGCAAAGATCTGGGATTCCTTTTAGATTTTGAAGACAATTTTCTGGTTTTATCTTTGCTAAACATATGACAGACTGGTCGAATATGACCAGTCAACCCACACCTGTGACAAGTTGGAACAAACTTAGGTTTCTTGACAACCTGCTGAACATCAAGAGGTACAGTGACTGGAGTTTCTGATTTGACAAAATTAGTGGTAAAGCTAGACGAACTAGAACCAAAGTGATTAAATCCAAGGCCACCTTTGTCCCCATGAACTTTTCCCATATTCAACATTTTGTCAATTTTTGAAGCACCAATGGTCATAGATATAATCTTCCTATTTGCTTCATTCAATTCACCTAGGAGCTGTTTGTTTGAGTTCTGGAAACCAATGTTACTTTCCTTGAGCACATTAACTTGATTCTCAAGGTTACTCCTAATTGACACAAGAGCATCACTTTCTTTTTCTAGAGACTCAAATTTGTCACTTAACTCCTTTTTGGTTTCTTTTAGAATGAGAATTTCATGTTGAAGATCTTGGTTATTAACCTCAAGTTTGAGGCTCTCTTCTTTCAAACACAAGGTCTCTTTAAACAAACAATCATATTTTCTTCCTAATGACTCAGTATGACAGGTCATCTGACTTCGAATCGATTCATCGGACATGGGCTGCACAGAGGCAACAAAGGCAACATGTTGGTCATCAACATCAGAGGAAGATGAATCCTCTTGAGACCCTTCACTTTCACTCTCACTCCAGCTCACTTTCATGGCCTTGTCCTTTCCTTTGGAGTATTTTTTCTGATTGTTTGCACAGTCAGCAGCATAGTGTCCAATGCCTCCACATGTGAAGCACTTGACAGATTTTCTGAAATCTTTCGTGAAAGGTTTGACATCCTTATTCCTCTCATTAGACCGATCAGTTGATGGTCTAAACAGTTTCTCACTACCAGAGCTGCCCTCTCTAGCAAACTTTCCCTTATCCTTAAGAATTCTCCTAAATTTTTTGACAAACAAGGCCATCTCATCCTCAAAACCTGAGGATTTTTCATCAACTTTCAGAGAGGAAACATGCACTCCTTGAAGTGCAACATTTTTTGATTTTTTGGAGTCATTTTCTTCCATATTCAATTCCATCTCATAGGTTTTCAGTTTTCCTACAAGCTTGCCAAGCTTAATTTCATTTAAATTTTGGACCTCCATGATTGCGGTTTTCTTTGCTCTAAACCTAGATGGTAGAACACGAAGAATTTTCTGAACAACAAGAAGCTCTTCAATGGGTTGACCTAGACTCATGGCTTCATTTGTGATCATCTCAACTCTCCCATGGAACTCAGAAATAGACTCAGTTTCAGACATCCTAAGTTCTTCAAATTGTGCAAGCACCATCTGAAGTTTTAGGGTTCTAACTTGGTCATCCCCTTCATGAACCACCCTTAGTTTATCCCAAGCTTGTTTAGCATTAGGGATATGTTGTATATGTGCAAATTGTGTGCTAGACAAAGCAGTAACTAAGGCATTTCTGGCCTTCTTGTTCGAATATGCACCAAACACCTCAGCTTCAGTCCATTCTGACCTAGGTTTGGGCACATCCTCACCAAAAACAGTCTTGACCGGAGCAACCCACTCTTTTGTGAGATACTCACTTGCATACTCATCAAGAGCATCAAGAAATATCTCAAATTTTTCTCTCCATGCAGCGTAGTTATTACCGTCAAAATAGGGAGGGGAGTTGCAAGATCCAGCAACTCGATCCCTTTCCATAGTGAACACACCTAAACACCAAAACAAATCCTAGGATCTCTCTATTTGTGTTAAGAGCTGACGCTCTGATACCAATTGAAATTGGTACTTAGGTGACAAATGGTAGATTTAATTACACAACCAAAACAAAACAACTCAGCAATCTTCACACACTTTAAACCTTGACCAAATACACGTATGACTAGTCAACTGCTAGTCATGAACAATCACAATCAAGAGAACACACAGATCATGCCACAATGTACCTGCAACCTAGAAGATTACTAGTGACAACCTACGCACTCAGAAGGACCCATCAATCTAGGCATCCCCTGTGCTAGCAACAACTATGTGAAAGTGTGTGAAATCATCAAAATCATGCAAACATCAAACAGCAGATAAAGATGACTAGTCAACCATCAAGAACACAAACCCAGAAAAATTACAGATATGCAAAACAGATTTTGTTCACCCAGAAACCCACCATTGGGAAAAACTGGGAGTCATCAACCGACCAGGCAATCCACTAAGTAGAAAAAGATTCTTACAAAGGAAATACAACCAAGCTCAAGATTCACCTAGGTCAATTTAGGAATATGAGCAATACCTCCTTTGTGCAATCTCCTTCTCCAACTTAGCAAAACTTGAAGCTCAGTTCTTCATGGCAATGGCAGCTCCTTCTCCAGCTCGTTCATCCCATGGCACAAGCTTGCAAGTTCCAACACGAACCAAAAACAATATTTGGATTCAAAGGAGAATGACCAATTTCTTCAAGAAACCATACTCTTGAAGAAATCAGTCTTGAATCTGACCTAGATATAAATGAGAGATGATTTGAATAGCTAGATGCATATTCGGGTTTTCAAAAGCAGTTTTTCAAAAAGAAATCAATTGGAAAAACTCATAGATGAAAAGTATATGGTTCTCTCTTGAGGAAGAAGAGAAAGAAAGCAAAAACAATCTTTCCAAAAATTCCACGCAAAAGAGACAGCCGCCAAATGACCAAAAACGTGACCTTTACAATCAAAAATTCGTTAGGTCGAAAACCACAGATGGCAAAGAAAGAGAGAGAAAGAGGAATAGGACAAAAGCAGTTTGTTATCCAGCTGGAAGCAAGGATGACTGATGAGAAACGGATGACTAGTCATCATTTTATGAAGACTGTTTAATGTAATGATATGCAATGCACAATACTTTTGTTAACTTGCATGAGCTACCATAGAGCAAAGATTAGAGAAGAGCACCAATAAAAGTTTTCCCTAATCTAGACTTGAGCTTGATAAATTACATTACACATCCTATTACAAAGTTGTCAAGGGAAACCAAAAGAAAATAGTAAAAACCATACATTAAGCAGAGCTTTGGTTGCTTCAGTGTTTTGAAAGAACCACTTAAGAAGGAACTCGTTACACTTCTACAAGAATTCAAAGAGTTTATTGGTTCAGGATAATAAGGAAGGAAAGGAACATGCGGTTTATTACCTAAGCGTAACTCTGGAAGTGGAAAGAAAATATTCTGCAATTGAAAGACTTTGCCTAGCCTTGTACTTCATCTGTAAAGCTCGGACATTACATGCTGCCATACACCATCTATATCATTGCCAAAACAGATCTGATCAAATACATGCTAACAAGACCAATGAGAGGCAGAATTGGAAAATGGACCTTGGCCTTGACAGAATTTGCCTTCGATATGTTCCTCGAAAGCCGTCAAAGGACAAGCTGTGGCAGACTTCCTAGCAGATCATCCCGGAGAGGAGATTGAAAATATGGACTCTCTAGACATAGCAAATGCAGATCTATTGACCAGAGCTCACACCTGCCTCAACAATCCTATCTACTCAGTTCATCTTGCACCTTGGAAGTTATACTTTGATGGATCAAAAACTGATATAACTTCAGGGGGGAATTGTCTTGGAAGAACCACTTGGAATCAGACACTGCTATTCTTTCCAATTGGATTTCCAATGCACCAACAACAGGGCAGAATATGAGGCCTTAATCATTGGCTTGGAAATACTGGTAGAACTAGGAATCCAATCTGTGGAAATTCTGGGAGATTCCATGCTAGTTTTGAAACAAATTGCTGGAGAATACAAGTGCCTAAGCCCTTCTTTGGCTGTCTACTTGGTGGCAGCTAGGAATCTTCTGACAGAATTCAGAGAAGCCACTTGGGAACATATCCCAAGGGAAGAAAATTTTGCGGCCAATGAATTGGCCCGGTGGCAACAGGTGTACAAATGCCCCAAGACTGTGTACAAAAATCATCAGGGTAGGAAAGAAAAGCCTACCATCTGTTCTGGCCAGAGGGATGGAGATAGATGTCAATTCTGCCACAATCACCTGAAGATGATTGGAGAAATCCTATCATGACCTATCTACGATATCCAACTTTGCCCTCTGAGAAGAGAGTCAGAATCATGGCTTTAAACTACCTTATGTGGAATGAAGATTTGGTCCGAAAGAGCAAGGATGAGGTGCTTTTAAGGTGCCTCGGAAAGGAAGAATACATGAAAGTTATGGGGGAAACCCATGAAGGAATCTGTGGAGCACATCAAGGTGGGAGAAAAATGTGCTGGTTAATTAGGAGATATGGCTACTTCTGGCCAACCATGATGAAAGATTGCATTAACTATTCCAAGGGGTGTGAATCTTGTCAAAGACACGGTCCAGTCCAGCAGGCTCCATCAGTTCCCATGAATCCAGTGGTAAAACCATGGCCCTTTAGAGGATGGGCAATGGATCTCATTGGTAAGATCTATCCAGCCAGCAGCCAGCAGACTGCTTTATCATTGTTGCCACAGACTATTTCACTAAGTGGGTGGAAGCCAAGGCTGTTAAATCTACTACATCTCAAGAGATCATCACTTTCATAGAAGAGCAGATTATCCAAAGATTTGGCATCCCAGAATCAATCACAACTGATAGAGGATCTTCCTTCATATCCAGAGAAATGCTGGACATGGCAGAGGCATTCAAATTGACTGCTCCAATCCACTCCTTATTATGCCCAAGCCAATGGACAGGCAGAATCAAGCAACAAAGTGATCATCAACATTATCAGGAAAATGCTTGAGAAGAATACGAAACAATGGCATGAGAAGCTGTCAGAAACTCTGTGGGCATATAGAACTTCAAAAAGAGAAGCGACCGCATGACTCCCTATGCGTTAACCTACGGTCATGATGCAATTCTGCCTATGGAGATAGCTATTCGTCCCTCGAATTGCTCACCAACATGACTTAGTAGGAGAAAACTACTCCCGTGCCTTGCTGCCGAACGGAGGGATTAGATGCAGGCTGACACTCTCAACAAACTCCTGGCAGGAAAACAGGCTGTATCAAGGGCCTACAACAAGAGAGTCAGGGACAAGAGTTTTGAAGAAGGGGAGATAGTCCGAAGGCATTCTCTCGGAACCCATGTGGCTGGTTATGGAAAATGGTCGCCTACATGGGAAGGCCCTTTCATAATCAACAGATCCTCGGAATGGGGGCATACAGGTTGCAGGATAGGGATGGAGAAGTTCATACGGCCCCAATCAATGGCAAATGGTTAAAAAAGTTTTATCCAACCATGTGGGATGCGCAGGCTGTACAAACAGACCCTGGGATAGACACAAGATTACACTAGAAATCTTTTGGTTCCTTTCAAAATTACCCTTGTTTTAGATTTGTCTTTAAGTTTGTCCTTTGTTTCTACTTCTGTCTTTAAATTTCTCCTTTGTTTCTACTTCTGTCTTTGAGTTTGTCCTTTTGTTTCTACTGTCTTTGAGTTTGTCCCTTTGTTGTACTTGTATACTTAACGGGAGAATTTACCGCGCCAATTTAATGGCCATGTCATTTAAGTCTGAAACCGTTCCAAAAACGATTCAAACTTAAGGGGGCATTGTTTGGGCCAAAATTGACACATCCACCCAAGGCTCATCAGAACAAAACAAGGCTGATTTGGGCCTCACAGGCCCAACATAATAGGAAGAGAGTCCAGACTGAAGAGGGAACAATCCCACATGGCACCTCTGGGATAAAAAGTCGACAATGGCGAAGTCAGCGAGGATGAAAAGTCAGCAAAAGGCACTGCAGGATGAAAAAGTCAGCAATGGCAATCGCCATAGAAGAAGTTGAAGGGTTCGTGACATCAAGAAGAACTGAAGATTAAGTCCCCCTTATATATGTATATACAGAGATTTTCCTGTCTTTACAGAGAAGGTAAATCTCCCAAAATAGATAAGCAAGTTACAATCTCAGAGAGAGGATAAGCGAAAGCAGGGAGCTGTCCGGAAAAAGAATCAAACTAACCATCACGGGTAAAATATCACAAGGGGCAGCTGAAAAACAGAAGTGATCACCTATCTGAGAGCCTATCTGCCAAAATCTGAAGAAGAAGAGGAAAATGGGGAAAATATCTTTGCCGCCCAATAAAAAAACACACAATCACCCTACTCCAGAGAAGAAACAGTTTTTCTATAAATACAAGAAGGAGTGAACAGGGTAGAGGACACTCAAAAAACCAAAAAATCAATCAAAAACAAAAACTCAAAATGACTTCAAAACACTGAAGCAACCAAAGCTCATTGAGCCAAGACACAAACAAACAACTCAACCAGAAGCTCACTTGAATTCCAAGTGAAAACCAGCTTTAGATTAGAATTCCCAAGGTTCAGACTTAGAAAATAAGTCATTCAAATTTCACAGTGCAGTCTCTAGCCCATCTGAAGTCCTCGAGAACGACCATACGCCCTTACAGATGAAGATACGCGATTACGCCCACTCGAAGCTTCACAAAAGCTTAAAGTACATTGAAGCTCTGCCAGAATCAACCTTTGGTATCGATTTAAAGTTGAAACTTAGCAATCAGAGTTGTCAACATTCCAGTCCCCGGACATTTCCAAATCCGGCCGGACAGTTCGATCGGCCGGACATTTCCAGTCCAACCCTGAGAGCCTCCCATCCAGGCAGAAATGGAGTTCCAATTGTATCTTCATCTCTCTAGCATGAGTATTTATTGTTATAGTTTTGTAAAAGGCAGTTCTGCCTAAAAACAGTTTAAATTCCATCGTTCTGAAAGCAGTTTAAATTCCATCAACCATTCTGGCCAGAACAGCCTGTTTATACTGAGATAAATTGTTAAAGTCCTCACCCGTCTGAGGCAAGAAAAGAACTTACTTGGGAGATATTCCTCACCCAAATTCACAATCGTTTGTTTGCAGAAATCAGTAACTTGGGGCGCAAGTTATCTACTCCAAACTAAGTCTGCTAGAATTTTTATTGCTAGCAGTGGCACGCTTCGCACACCAAAGAAAGCTGACTTGTCGACCAGTTTATGGTTCTCAAGGCAGTGGGGAACTTTGCCCTTCCATCACAGGAGTGAACGCAAAACGGGCAAACAATCATTAAATGCATTCTTTTTTTATTTGATTTAATATGGGTATAATTGGAAAATTATACAAACTTTGTTTTCCATTCTTACTTAAAACAAACATGGGAAAGGAAACAAAGTGAAATCTCCCGGTTACTTTCCCGATATTACCAAACGTGGGAAAGGAATCTTTTATTCCCATTCCTTAGGAAATGACATGGGAAATGATTTCTCCTCAAATCCATTTCGTGAACCAAACGGGGCCTTATAGTAGTGCAGGTCTGGCACCTGATGGATCGCATGAAAACAAGAGCAAGGTGAAGCAGAGCCTAACCTTGGCCTATAAGCACAACCGTTTATATAATTTGAAAGCTCAACTTCAAGGGGAGCAACTTCAAGAAACCAACTCCAGCCATTTTCAAGATGGATCAGAAGACAAGAACTTTGCGAAATGGCCCACTACTTGGTGGCAGCAATTCTCTGTGTTGCTTAGGAAAGGACTGAAAGAGAGGAGGCACGAGTCCTTCTCTAGTAGCCAGATTTACCAGGTTGTGGCTGTGGCTCTTCTTGCTTTGGGCTACTATGGTGGCAGTCAAATATTTCCCACTTGTAGGATCGGGTAACATACACTTTCTTCCTCTCCCTTTTTCTAGCTTTTGCAATATGCATTTTCTTTTCTTTTTTGGTTACATGGGGAATTTCAATATGCATTTTCATGGGACAGATTCAATCGAAAGTCTAATATAATTAGTGCTAATATCATTAGACTAGTATTAAAAGGGACATATTATCAATTATTATGACTAATTACTGATTGATACTTTCACTTGTCACATATATCATTAGACTAGTGTTCAGAGGGTATGATTTGTTTCCCTTTTCTGGGTTTGGCACAATAGTTGAAGATATAGGCTATTGGGTTTATGCTAAGTATGACATAAAGTATCACTTGATGGAATGCCTAAGTTCAGTATGCAGAAGAAATTTTTTTCAGGATAACAATTTGCGAAGCCATCCTAACCATAAGCGTAACTCCATTTAACAACTTTGAGAATATTTTTTGGTTATGTATGCAGACTGGGCTTCTCTTCTTTATGTTTGAATTTTGGGGGTTTTTCCCTCTACTCCAAGCAATTTTCACCTTCCCCCAAGAGCGCAAGATGCTTGAAAAGGAAAGATCTTCAGGCACATACATGCTCTTCTCGTAATTCATATCAAGGATTGTTGTTGATCTCCCCATGGAGCTTGCCCTTCCAACCCTATTTGTCACCATAACATATTGGATGGCAGGGCTCAAACCCACAGCAGGACACTTTTTCCACACCTTGCTTGTTCTGCTACTCAGTGTGTTAGTGGCTCCGGGCATGGGGCTTGCTCTTGGGGCTCTGGTAATGGACCAAAAAAAAGATTGTTGCTGATCTCCCCATGGAGTTTGCCCTTCCAACCCTATTTGTCACCATAACATATTGGATGGCAGGGCTCAAACCCACAGCAGGACACTTTTTCCACACCTTGCTTGTTCTGCTACTCAGTGTGTTAGTGGCTCAAGGCATGGGGCTTGCTCTTGGGGCTCTGGTAATGGACCAAAAAAAGGCCGCAGTACTTGCATCAGTCCTCATGGTATCATTTCAGCTAGCTGGAGGTTTCTTTGTTCAACATGTTCCTGCTTTCATTGCTTGGATCAAATACATTTCCATCATTAACTACTCATACAAGCTCTTGATGGGGTCTCAATACAATGAAAATGACACTTACCTATGTGATAGTGGGGTTTGCTTGGTTAGAGATTTCCTAAGTATAAAACATGTTGGGCTTAGTGGACAAATTGGTGCAGCGGTTGCTTTGGCCATAATGCTTGTGGGGTTGTAGGCTAATTGCTTAATTAGCTCTCATGAGGACTGGGTTGTAGGCTAATTGGTTTTTCCTTCCTAGAGAGTTAAACTGAGTGATTAAAGGAAACTTTGGTAAGTTAAAGTTTGATAAGTGGACACATGGAATCCATTGATCGATCTTTTACAATTAGAGCTGATGTTGGATTTTGCAGTAGCCGTGAAGATTTCATGTCTGCTATTGTTTAATGTAAACATAAAATCAGGAAAGGAAAAGAGAGGTGGTTAGTTCATGAGGGAACAGAGAATAACAGGGAAGGAGCGGCAAAAGCAACTCTGAGTATTTTACTTTATATGCAGGCAGTGACATGAAGCTAAAAGAATTGCAAAGGCATAATTGGATGCAAGAGAAGCCCTGTATTTTGGCTCTTCGTTTCTTCTTGATTTCCAGATTTTGGCTCTGCTTTGGTGGAAATTTTTTGGCACCACCACATAATATAATTTTGGGAGATTCACTATTATACCCAATATAAGAGCGGTTCCACAGCTGCATGACCAAGGCTAGGGGGAAAAAATGGCGTTCAGTGGGCGACCTAGGCCCCGGGTGTGGGACCCACCTCCTCGGTGGCCCAAGGCAAGTCTTACCGAGGTCCAAAGCGAGGGGTTATCTACGCTCTGATGCCATTCTGATATCGCTTCTGATACCTCGTGATTTGATTTTTTCCTGTTGCCACCAGCGTCGTCTGGGCTCTCCGTCTGATTTTCCTCCAATCCACGGCAGCCAATTTTTGCAATAAAATACTGGAAAAATTGAAATTTTTAAAAAATACCCAAAAATTAATGAATTTTTTTCTATAAATACCAGCCTTTTTTTTATATAATTTATCTGAAATTTGAAATTGAAAATTTTATCCGATTATGAGATATGAATAGTATTGACACGTAGAAACCCGAAAATCTTATCCGAAAATATTATCAAAATTAATTATTGAGGTAAAAAAAGTTGTGAATAAAACAAAAAAATGAATAGTAACTGCCCTTAGCAAGGGCAATGGGTGGAAACACAAAATTCGGATTTTGCAAGGGCAACCACTATTCACGTGAATAGTGGCTGCCCTAGCTCTCCCCCTTGCCATGGCTAAGGGCAAATGGGTGGAGTTGCTCTAAGAGCCCAAATTATATATATAAAAAAACCTATATGAAATGGACTTTAAAAATATACCCAAAACCCATTTATAATATAACAAAAAGGCTTTTAACTTCTTTTAAATTACAAAACTACCATTGATTTCTTAAAACAAACTCAACTCCAAAACCTCATAAAAAAAGTCCAAAACACTCAATAGGGCATCAAAGTAATTTAATAATCAAAATGAAATTCAATAGGGCCCAACTGTCATTTTTTAGGTTTTTTTTGGGTTTGTTTATATAAATTAAATGGTGTATGGTTTATCTATATTATTAGTGTTAAGAATGAATATATGACTAAATATCTCTATAATTTTTTCTCTCTGGAGAGTTTACTTTCTGGGTTTTGTAGAGAAAGTGATGCCAACCTTCGAACCCAAGACGGCTAGGAGGTAGTGCAAGCGCACTTAACCACAAGTGCTGGTAGAAGGCCAGTCTGGAGAGTTTACTTTGGTTTGCTATGATGATGATTAGAGAATTTGGTTGAGGAACTTATATTTACAGTGTACATCATTGATTGTTTGTTTCTTGTCAATGGCGGAACCAGAAATTTTTCAATGGGTGGGCTAGCTAAAGTTATTAGCTTAAAATCTAATGATAATTTTTTTTGTACTTACATTTTCTGTAGTAAAATGCTTCTTTTTTGGAGACAAATTAATAGAAATTTTTTTAAATTGATGTTGGGACAAACTTTGACACCAAATACAAATGTGGAAGACCTCTTACTATGCTTATTGGTGTTGAAATTGTATATATATTTATTTATTTTTAGTTAAAATATTATGCTATAAATATATTTAATTTATTTTTTTCCCAAACCTTCCCTAGGCTACAGCCAAGGGCAGCCATTGCCTTGGTTCCGCCCATATTTCTTGTATTGATTCGTTCTTAATAATTAATTAGAGTTTTCTTTCTTTCATGGTTTCATTAGTGAATTAAAGTTATAAAAAAATGTATTATTAATCATTAAAAAGTAGAGAGCTTAAAAGGTGAAACATTAATAATAATAATAATAATAATAAAATACTGTTTTATAGATAGTGTGGTTGGCCTCCAATATGCCTTTTTTTGTACACATGTAAATATCAACGCAAATAGACAATCAGGATACATGAATTGTAATAATCCAAACAAACAATTTAATTTTATAATGTCATCTGAATTTTTAGAGTTAAAAATTGCTTCATCCAAATAAACCTTTTATAATGTTTTTCAAAACTATTGTTCACGTATAATACGGATAGTAACTACCTACCAAAGTATGGAGTTTGGTACACATCCATACTTTTCTTGGGTCAAAAAAGAAATCATTCACCCTCTGACAATGTTTCCAATTTGGACACCACGACGCAGTATTCCATCTCTCTCCCTCTCTCCCTCTCTCCCATTATTTGCTTTTTTCATAGCCCTGTCTCTCTCTCTTTTTCATATGAAACTGACTTGGGGAAGCTCTTTCTTGGGGATTTCCTCGCTTCTTCTTTAGGTTTTTGTCCTGTAGTCTCTTCTTTGTGCAAATTGTTTTGCCGCCACATGGAAAATTTGAATTTTTGACTTGTGCTATGATGTTATTTACAGCATGAACAGTGGAAGTGTAAATTCGGGAGTGTAAAGTCATTTTTACATCCCCTTTACACCTTCGGGGGTGTAAATATGTTTTTGCTCCAATGGGGGTGTAAATTCGGGGTGTAGCCGTGGGTGATAACCTTTTATGTTAACTTTTATTCTTTTTATTCTTTTTTTTCTGGTGGGTCCCGCCTGAAAGGGATGTAAAATATATGTAAATATACATTTTATTTTACATCCTCATGGTGTTATCTATATTTACATCTATTTACATCTCCTATTGAAGCGATTAAGTGACTCGGTGTATATTTAATATACACCCATATACACCCCCAACTGTGTGTATGCTCTTAAAAACGAAAATTGGTGGCTTTGTCTTCGGATTGAATAAACATTGATAAAATAACAACTTTTTTAAACCATATAAAACTAACCGCATATAAATATCTTCTTATCCCCAGTTTCATGTCTGCAGTTGATAATTGATATGTGCCCCAGTTTCATGTCTGATATGCATTATATTGAGCACCTGATCAAGTAGTATTCTTCCGCACCTGATCAATTTATTTTGAACCAAATAGCATCATCATTGAACAATCTTTTTTTTTTTCTCCTGCCCTTCTCTCTCTCTCTCCTCTTTCCTTTTTTCTTCTTTCCACTAGCATTCTTCTGCCCTGTGGGAGAAAAAAACAGAGGGGAGGGTGGGGGAAACGCAAGGTAAAAAAAAGACTTAACTCTGTTAAAGTGGTTAAGTGAGATGGCAGGTGTCAAAAAAATAAGCCAGGGACACACGAAAACATGGACAGAGGATCTGAACCCTACAATATAGCTACCTCAACCAATGAGTTGATTTGCACTGATAGTTTCTCAAGTCTCCCATGCCATAGTTTTAACTTGTGCTCTGCTTCCAGGGGATCATTTTTACCTTGTGCATATACCTCTTCTTTAGTTGTTTTCCTAAATTATTTGTCCTTTTACTCTGTTGGGGATATTTTCTGAGTGGATGGTAATTACTTAAGACTTGGATTAACTTGTTAGTTTCAATGTGTTGGGATAATTACTTCCTATAGGCAGTGAGTAAAAGAACATTTTCCAGAGCAACCTTTCTATGCTGTGCTTTCATACTGTTGTAGTGAAATAATGCGTGAAAAATGTTAGTATGGCTATGAGTCTTCTGACCAAAAAAAGGAAAAATGTACTGAATTTGAGAACATGTCGATCCCATTTAAGTGCTGTACAAGGAAGGAAGGGACAATTATACTGCTCCCTATATATCTGTGCACATGTCTTAGTTAAACTATTATTTTTGTTACATAATTCTAATCTTCATCCTCAATTTTTAAATTTTCTTTTGTAAAGATTGTTCATTGATGATGCTATTTGGTTCAAAATAAATTGCATTGGGTTCAAAATAAATGTATAGAATGTGGCAGGATGGAAAATGGAAAATTCATTTTCATGTTTGGTAATGCTAACTCACAAACTAATCCCTATTAAGAAGTTCATTGTAATCATGTGTTCAATTCCCTCTGCATCATTAAATACTAGACTGAAAGTTGATGACATAAATTTCTTAGGCTTCAGGAAAGAAGAAAAGAAAAGCCAAGGACACGATCACTTCTGGTGAGAAGAAAGAGAACTCATCCCAGCAAGGAAGTTTCACTGAGGTGTCGGTGGAAAACATTAGTCCTTTCACTTATTTTTTGACTTTGGTGTTGATTCGAAATCGTGGATTTTTTAAAACTTTTCTTTCCGGATTGTTTTCTTTTGCTCCATACTTTGGTCACATCCATACTTCTTTTGGGTCAAAAAAGAAATAATTCACCCTCTGACGATGTCTTCAGTGGTCAAAAAAGAAATAATTCACACTCTCTCTCTCTCCCCCCCATTATTTGGTTTCTACTGCCCCATGTCTTTCATCTGAACTTTCCTGAATTAACTTGAGTAAGCAAACATGGACAAGACCCTCCTAACTCGGATTACTTTGATTTTGCAATGTGAATGCAACTCTATAAGAAAGGAGAGATAAGCAGCATTCTTAATTAGCATTGACGCTCGGCTTTGATTATTTTTTTAAAGAAAGATTAATCGGATGAAAAGTTCATTCCATTACTGTCATATCAATGCTTGTCATATCAAACCTGGAAAAAGCAAAACAAAAAACTGGATTTTGTAAGTACCTTGGCACCCGATAACTTTGTTGAGAAAAGAATTTCCTTGAAATTTCCTCTCACTTGTTTGGTGGAAAACATTTGTCATTTCACTTTTGTAGTACATTTCCTTGATACGTCAAAATGAAATAATTAGCTTTTTTTTTCCTCTTGAGAGCCTACAATTTGATGTCAGAATGAAGTGTTAGATCAAAGGTCTGACGTGTATAAGGCTACCGAGTTTTAGAATTTGAATGATAGTTCTTTATCCTCAAGTTCTTTTGAATGAGGAGCTTTGTATTGTACATAACTCTATCACTTAATAGCTGATATCCTGATTTGTAGGAACAGCTTTCTGCTTTTCAAACTTGTACTTTTGGTTAAGCAAACTCTATCACTTAATACAATCATTATAAATACAAACCTGCAGCCATATTGGTTAAGCGAACTTTTCATGTTATTTCAAAGTCTTACGAGAAGACCAACCGATTCTACCATCGGAGACTCTACAATTGACATAAGAAAAGACTCACCACACCGACACTTAAAAATAACTAAAAAAGAAACAAAATAGAAACCCTGTTGTTTTCTCTCTCTCTCTTCCATTATTTCCTTTCCTACGCATCCCATCCCTCCTCTTTTCATCTATTCCTTCAACTCTCGGGTGCATATTGTAATTTTCTTTTTTTCTTTTTCTGGTGACAGTTAACTTCGCATCTTGTTTTTGGTTGGATTGGTTTGTTTTGCTGCCAATTCTCTGGCTCGTGATTGTGGTGCTGTTCCGCTGAGCTGTTGTCCGAGTTGCTGCGTTTCCATTTCATTAATCTGTAGTTTGTTTTGCTGGGTATTTGCTCTCTTCCCTTCTTCTCTTTTGCTTATAATACGTTTTCAATTACCCAAAAGAAAAATTAACGCTACCATTTTCATTTTATGTATTTTCTGAGTGTTTGCCGAACCAGATTTCCAGGAACTGTCTTTTTCCCATGGCCTTGAGCACCCAAAGAGCCTCTACATCTCGCACTTCAGCTGAATGGGCTCCTCCCCATTGGAAGCATGATGTCTTTTTGAGTTTCAGGGGTGAAGACACTCGCAGCGGTTTTCTATCCCATTTATACCATGAACTGCACTACTGGCAAGCAATTAAAACTTTCAAGGACGACCGAGACCTTGAAAAAGGAGCAAGTATTTCTCCGGAGTTGTTGACCGCAATCGAACAATCACATCTTGCCATCATTGTTCTCTCCCCAAATTACGCTTCTTCCACCTGGTGCTTGAATGAACTTTCCAAGATTCTTGAATGCATGCAAGACACCATGAGAATTCTTCCAATCTTTTATCACGTGGATCCTTCTGATGTACGAAACCAATGGGGTAGTTTTGCGGAAGCCTTCACTAAACATGAAGAAAAGTTCAGTGAAGATGTAGACAAGGTGAAGCGGTGGAGAGATGCTTTAAAAGAAGTTGCCAATCTCTCTGGGTTGGATTCAAAGAATTATCAGTAAGCATGCATGGATCAACAACTTCTTTGTTTCTTACTAGAACTCTACTGGGATGTTACGTTTCAGTTCTTGCCATAATCAATAACCTTGGATGTTACGTTTCAGTTCTTGCGATAATCAATAACCTTGGATGTTATATTTATGAATTAATGGTTATTTTAATTTTATTCCTTGTAGGTCGGAAGCAGAGCTTATTAAACACATTGTCAAATGTGTGTTTAGGAAAGTGCATCCAACGTTCATGTTGTCAGGTTCTCTTGACAAGTTAGTCGGAATTGATTCTGCACTTGAGCAACTACATTTGCAATTAGCTCCCAAAGATAATGAAGTTCGCTTTATAGGGATATGGGGGATGGGCGGGGTAGGCAAAACAACCCTTGCTAAGCTAGTTTTCGAGAGAATTTCCCATCATTTTGAACTTAGCTGGTTTCTATCTAATGTGAGAGAGGTTTCTGGAAAACAAGGTGGTCTAGTTAATCTACAGAGACAGATTCTTTTCCCAATCTTGAAAGAAAATGTTGCCTATGTTTGGGATGAAGGAGCCGGAACCTTTTTCATTCAGAACCGTTTATGGAATAAAAAGGTTCTTCTCGTGCTTGATGATGTGGGTCAACTAAACCAACTAGAAAAACTGGTTGGAAATAAAAAATGGTTCGGTGTGGGGAGTAGAATTATCATCACAACTAGGGATGAGCGTCTACTAGTTGAGCATGGTATAGAGAAACTGTATAAGGTCGTTGTATTAAAGGATGATAAAGCTCTTGAGCTCTTTTGTCGACATGCCTTTAAGAAAGATAAGCCTGAGGAAGGTTTTCAGGAACTGTCTCGGCATTTCCTAGATTATGCTAAAGGCCTTCCATTAGCTCTTAAAACTTTGGGGCGTGCTTTGTATGGGAGAGATCAAAATGCGTGGAAGAGTGTGTTGCATAATCTAAACAAAATTCCTGATCCAAATATTTTTAATTCACTCAAAGTAAGTTATTATGGATTAAAAGAGATGGAGAAGAAAATTTTTCTGCATGTTGCGTGTCTCCATAGAGGGAGGGATAAAGAGCAAGTAATTGAAATACTAGACTGTATCCTTGACATTTCCAGTCATATTGAGATAGATATTCTTATTGAGAAATCTCTCTTAACTATTGAGAAAAGCCACTTTCGTAGCAACATTGTTGAGATGCATGATTTGATACAAGAAATGGCATGGAAAATTGTTCGTGAAGAGTCTCCCGAGCCTGGTGAACGCAGTCTTTTGTGGTATCACAACGACATTTCTCATGTATTCACGAACAATACGGTAAGAAGTTATTTAGAGATGCTATATATACATGGGCCGAAATATATGCCGTTTTTCAAATGAGAAGTTATTTAGAGATATTAGACTTTAATGAGATGAGATGAATTAACTTTTTCCTTTTTCTTAATTATATATATTAGGGAACGGGAGCAATTGAAGGTATAGTCTTACGTCTGCCCCAATCAGAACTGGTTGACTGGAATTGTATTGAAGCCTTCAATGAGATGCATAGGTTAAGGCTCCTTGACTTTTATAATGTGATGTTTTCTTCAGGCCCTAAATTTCTTCCAAATTCCTTAAGAATTATCCATTGGAGTTCGTATCCTTCCAAATCGCTCCCATCATGTTTCAAACCACATTTGCTTTCTAAACTAGAAATGTGGAATAGCAAACTTGTCCGGCTTTGGGATGGAGCAAAGGTAAGATTCTTGAAATACGGCATTTTGTAATTTTTTAAATTATATTGAGTATGATTGTATTGTACCTTGTTTTAACTTGCAAGGTTTTTTGAAACTTATAATTCTACAACTTGTATGTACTGGCAGGATTTTCCGAATTTGAAATATATGGATCTTAGTTACTCTGATAAATTGACCAATATCCCAGATTTCACACGCATTCCAAATCTTGAGGAATTGAATCTGGAAGGTTGTAAGAAATTAAGCGAGGTTCACTCATCGATTGCAGTTCACAAAAAGCTGAAGGTTTTAATACTTGATGAATGTAAGAGTATTAAGAGTCTCCCAAGTGCGTTGGAAATGGATTCTCTTGAACATTTTTCTCTTTGGGGCTGCTCAAAAGTGAAAAAGATTCCCGAATTTGGGGAACATATGCAGAACTTGAAAATGATTAATCCCTGTGAGACTGCTATCGAGCAAATACCTTCATCAATTGAACATCTAGTTGGCCTTGATTATCTAAATATAAGTGATTGCAAAAGTCTCTTGGGTCTACCGAGTGCGATATGCAATTTGAAGTCTCTTAAAACCCTCTGTGTGAAAAGATGCTCAAAACTTGATAAACTGCCAGGGGATATGGAGTTTTTAGAGGAGCTTAATTTAAGTGGAAGTGCTATGAGAGAGCCGCTTGTTGCTATGAAAAATCTCAAAAGTCTAACCCTTAGTGGATTAGTTACTTCAAGGGATGGCATTTGGTGTGGCCTTGACTGGTTATTTGGAATTAGAAAGAGTGTTGACCCTGACCCTTGGGGTTTGGTGTTGTCTTCTCTAAATCGTTTAGGGTCTTTGACGAAATTAGATCTGAGTGATTGTAATATTGGTGATGGAGCCATTCCAGATGATATCGGCTGCTTGTCTTCTTTAAAAGAGTTGGATCTTAGTGGAAACAATTTCGTTAGCCTTCCCTCAAGCATTAGATTCCTTTCTGAGCTTCTGTCTCTTCAATTGGAGAGGTGCAAAAGGCTTGAGCAATTGCCTGATCTTCCGCCAAAGAGATCCTCATTATTTGTACGTGTAGACGACTGTACTTCCTTAAAAAGGCTGTCAGATCCATCAAAGTTGAGCGAAGGAGCCAATGTGTATGATTTTATGTTTAGTTGTCTTAATTGCTTCAGATTGGTTGAAGAAGAAGGCTGGATTAATAGAATATTTGCAATGATATTGAAAAACGCCACAGTGGTACTCTCTCTCTCTCTCTCTCGTTGAATGAATATATATATATATATATATATATCATGGTTTTCTTTTTCTATAATAGTAAATATAATGGTAATTCTTTTGGTACAGGTAAGGTATCCTGATGACGGTATTGTATGGCCTGGAAGTGAAATTCCAGATTGGTTCGATAATCGAAGTGTGGGACATTCAATAATTGTGGAGCCGCCTCTACCTCCACAAACATGTAGTGACTGGGTTGGGATTGCTTTATGTGTTGTTTTTGAAGATTCTAATAAATATTTGGAAAATCCAGCCTATGCTCTTTTACATGTAGTTTCGCAGGGATGGCATAAGAAGATTGAAGTCGGGTGTGTTGAGTCCCAACACCTTTGGGTTTTCTATTTGCCTCGCAATGATCGCTGGCTCAAGGATGCCTCAAGTCATCGGTTTTCAATCACAGGGAGTTATTCAATCAGACCTGTGAACGAAAGATTCAAAATAAGCTCGATTGTAAAGAAATATGGGGCCCGTTTGGTGTACCAGAGAGATTTGGAAGAATTCAGCCGAATTCTGAGAATCCCGAAGCCAGCAGCACTACATGCATCCGGTGACGAGGAGGCAGGCCCAATTGGTAGTAGTGGAAGTGGTAGCTCTGATGACCGCGATGAACCAGGAATTTGTTGCTCTAATGACGACAATGAACAAGGAATTGGTAGCTATGAAAATGAACCAGGAAGTTATAGCTCTGATGACGACGATGAACCAATCAGCAAAAGATTCAACAAAGTCTAAATTATTTTGTGCTTGGTTCAGTCATTCAATGAGGTAGGAGGAGAGCTGTTCTCTTTTTAATTTCAACGTGTTAGAAATATTTACCTACTCTTTTTCAACAATGCAACTCCTCTCATAATTTTATATCAACATTGGTAAAATAACAACGTTTTTTAAACCTTATAAAACTAACGCATATAAATACCTTCTTATCCCCACCCTCTTACTCTTTTCGCACTTTCGCCCAACTCCCCCGAACCGAACTTAGCGCGCTCTCTCTCTCTCTCTCTCTCTCTATCTCTCTCGTTCATTTTCTCCATAGAAATGGAACTGAGCTCTCTCTCCGCTGGGTTTCTCTCTCTCTCTCTCTCTCTCTCTCTCTCATATCAGTTAACGGTAAGCATCCTCTTCCTTTGAATTTAGGGTTTATTCTTCTAAATACAATTTAGGGTTTTTTTCTGTTAAATTAGGCTTATCGAATTGGGGGTTAAGGTTGATGATTCTTTCTGTTAAATTAGGCTCTGTTTTGATTTGGGAATTGAATTGAATTGATTAGGCTCTGTTTAATTTCTGTTATTTCTGTTAAACTAGGCTTGTGTCTAATTGATCAAATACCTTCATCAATTGAACATCTACTTGGCCTTGGTGAATTTCATATAAATTGTTGCAAAAGTCTCTTGGGTCTACCGAGTGTGATATGCAATTTGAAGTCTCTTAAAATCCTCTGGGGGCTAAGTTGCTCAAAACTTGACAAACTGCCAGGGGACATGGAGTCTTTAGAGGAACTTTATTTAGACGGAAGTGGTATGAGAGAGCTGCCGCTTGTTATGAAAAACCTCAAACGTCTAAGCTTTGCTAGATCATCAACTTCAAGGGATGGCATTGGCATTGGGTGGGGCCTTGACCGTTTATCTGGAATTAGAAAGAGTCATCCTGACCCCTGGGGTTTGGTGTTGTCTTCTCTAAATCATTTATGCTCTTTGACAAGTTTAAACCTAAGAGATTGTAATATTGGTGAAGGTGTCATCGCCACTTCTCTTCTTTAGAATATTTAACATTTCATGGAAACAATTTCATTAGCCTTCCCGTGAGCATTACATTCCTTTCTAAGCTTAAGTCCCTGGACTTGAGGCGGTGCCAAAGGCTTGAGCAATTGCCAGATCTTCCGTCAACGACATTATTTGTATATGCAGACGATTGTACTACCTTAAAAAGGTTGTCCGATCCATCTAAGCTGAGCGAAGGAGCCAAAGTGTACCATTTTGAGTTCACTTGTCTTAATTGCTTCAGATTGGTTGAAGAAGGCTGGATTAATAGAATATTTGCAATGATAATGGTACACACACTCTCTCGTTTTTGTTTGAATTAATAGAATATTTGCAATGATAAATAAAATGATAATTCTTTTGCTATTCAATACAGATTCCTCTCCGTACCTTTTTGTATGGCCTGGAAGTGAAATTCCAGATTGGTTTGATAATCGAAATGTGGGAGATTCAATAACTGTGGAGTTGCTTCTGCAACTACCTCCACAATCATCATGTAGCAGCGACTGGGCTGGGATTGCTTTATTTGTTGTTTTTGAAGATGCTGAATATTTGCAAAATCCAGCCGCCCTTGTTGGATGTGTTTTCAAAATTCAATGATTGCGGGGTCCGTCTGAGACTTTTGAATTTGGGGATCTTAGGTCACAACACCTTTGGGTTTTTGTTTGCCTCGCGATCATCCCAGCTTCATGGATGCCTCAAGCAGTCATTGGTTTTCATTCGATTCACATTATTGTGCATACAGATCTTCAAACACACTCAAAACAAGCTCAAATATAAAGGAATGTGGGGCCCGTTTGGTGTATGAGAGAGATTTGAAAAAATTCTGCCGTTTGGTGTACGTTGACAAGGCTGTCCCAATTGGTAGTAGTGGAAGTGGTAGCTCTGATGACGAAATTGAACCAGGAAGTGATAGCTCTGATGACAACCATGAACCTGGAATTGGTAGCTCTGATGACGACAATGAACCTGGAAGTTATAGCTCTGATGACGACGATGAACCAATCAGCAAAATATTCAAGAAAGTCTAAATTATTTTGTGCTTGGTTCAATCATTCAATGAGGTAGGAGGGGAGCTGTTCTCTTATTACATTTTGGTTATATACTTGTTGAAAAAAACCTTTTCCATTTCCAAATACATAAATCAAGCATAGTATGAGATTGAAGAAGTAAGATAGCAGAAAATAGACTTGATTTGTTCTTTATTTTAGATATTGTAAGATTTGTTTTGAAAAAAAAAAAATTGAGACGTAAAACAAATTTTTGGGTCGTGTTGGAGGTTTTATTGCTTAATACACAGAATAACAATAATGTAACTTGAGATGCAATGTTTTGGCTCTTGAATTGTTTAATATATATTTCAATTGAAACTCGTCCCTTCATCTTACAATGCCCACTTTTTATGCAGATGAATCGGGAAAAACTTATGAAGATGGCCGGTGTGGTTCGCACTGGTGGAAAGGGTAGCATGAGGAGGTGGGTGAAATTTCAGAATGAAACTCCTTTTCTCTACCAAGTTGATTCACAGAAGCTGACGTATCAAGTTTTAGCCTTAATGGTTTTGAGTTAAATATGTGTGCAATTGATAATTTTATGTGCGCCAGTTTCATGTCTGTTATGCATTATATTGAGCACCTGATCAAGTAGTTTACTTCATCAAATTATTGATTTGCAATTTGAGTTCTTTATGTGAAGCAGTTATCCTGATGGCATGTTGAGTGGATTGTTGTCTTTTGTTGTTTTACCGTGTTTATTTTATGTTATTCTTGTAATTTTTTTAAAGATGAGAAATACCTGAACTTTTAGAGTTAACTGCTCTTCCCAGGGGGAACAGAAAGTTTTATCTTTTATTAATTTGTATAACATGCAATCTTTATGTGGCGAACTGCGAACTTAAGTACAATAATCATTTATTGTATGCAGCATTTGGTGCATTAGCTAGTCTAAAGTTCCTCGTTAAACCAGATGATTCCCTAGCTTAAAGAGCCCATAACAGAAAGGTTGTCTCCAGTAGACTTAGTGTAATTGTTTTTCCAGTAGAGAGCTTACTCTGGTGGAGAGTGTGATGGGTTCTTCTGCTCTTCTGTATTCAATATTATCTAATGGTGTGTTCTTCTTCTCTTTAGATAGGATTTTTAAGCAATTGAGTAGGCAAAAAATAAGAAAGTAATTCAAGTAGTTAAAACTGAGAATTGTTGGAGTTGACCTCAAATATGCCATCTAGTGCTCTCTACTTTGGAGAAAATGCTATTTCTGATGTACACAGCTTTATCGGGGAATGGTCATTTGGACTTAGACTGCCCTTGAAGTCATTTTTTGACAAGTTTTCAATCATAAGTCTTGCACATTCCTGCAATTGTTTGTAATTAGCACATGTTTGTTGTGTGATCATCCTGTTTGTACGTGATTTTGTTTATTAATTTCTGTTCCCAGATTCAGAAAGGAGAAGGCTGTTCACAAGACAGCTACCACAGACGACAAAAGGCTTCAGAGCACCATTAAGAGAATAGGGCATGAACACTATTCCTTCAATCAAGTTAACATATTTATGGATGATGTTGTCATCCAGTCCATAAACCCCAGAGGTGAAGCCAACATGCCAGAACTCTGATCCTGTAAATTATTATTTTGATTCACCTTTTCTAATAGTTGATGATTTTCCTTGTACATTTTTGGTGACCATACTAGCGGCATGCAGGCCTAATTTAACACCGTTTCACAGGTGACCCTCAATGACATAGCCGTCTTATCTGAACTTGGCTTTCTGTTTTGTCGAGAGAGTGACTTGCTTGTGATTGCAGGAGCATCGACGTAGAGCTAAGAGTTAAGCGCTTAAATCAATTTAAAGCCGTTTGGTTGCTAAATGCAAAAAAAAAATTTATCAAAAAGATTTTTTCATTACTACTGCATAAAGCACTACATTACATAAACAACCACATATGCCTTTAATAGAGCTTTTTCAGTTCAAACAAAGAGTATGCCACAATTTGTTCTCTATCTTTTAAATTTGAAGTGATGGTTTAACTTCTTAACCATTTTGGTGTCTTCCATATTTTAAATATTGGTAGTAATTTAGAAAAATGGATAGAATATTGGTGTTGTGTTCTTCTTTAGTGTATTTACGTAATGATTTTATTCCGAGGTTTGGATGTCAATATGTGCCTTGAATTGGAAATTTGTTTTCAATGTTGTATTATCTGGTAAAAGAACGCACATATATACATGTTTAGTTGTGTTTGTGCCTGGATTTTCTGCTGCGCATTGAGCCTTTTATTTGGCCTTCTTTAGATTTTTGTCATATTGGTTTAGAACTTGACATAGGATCTTCTCTGTTGTACAGTTGAAAGATATTCTTTCCAGTATATTATCAGCCATTTGGGTAAGTGTGCATGTGATCCTTATATTTTGTTCTTGCTTTTGTCCTCAAAAGAGGACTTGGAGAATTCTTCATGGCACCTTTAATTATTTTCAGGGCCAGATAACTTAGACAATTTGATGAAACTGGCAGAGTAGTTCCAGAAGCAAGCGCCTGGTGCTGGTGCTGGTGCTGGTGCTGCTGGTGGAACCACTCCACAAGAGGATGATGATGACGAGGTCCCTGAGCTTGTTTCTGGTGAGGCCTTTGAAGCTGCTGAGGAGGAGAAACAAGCTTCGTAGAGAGTTTCAAGGGGATTTTGTGTTTCATTTTATACTTGGTTAATTTTATCTTTTTGGTTAAAATCTAGTTTTACCGATTATTGTGTTTAAAGATTACTTTCCTGTTTTTAGATGATTGTTATAAACGCTTCAAGTAACGAAACCCTTTTAAGCCTTCTGATTCTGGAGTTGTGGCAACGAAACCCTTCCACAAACGTACTTTTATTTCACTCTACTTTCCTCATCAAGTTGAGCAATTCCTTTCCATTATTATATGTAGTGTGAAATTAAGACTCGTTCCTTAATTTACAGATAATCTTTTTTACTTGAACAATGTGATAAAAGAACTTTCCTAGCTAGCTAGCTAGCTTGCTAGTTGACCGGGGAAAACTTCAAAAGTAAAACCGCTTAAACTTGCCCACTTATCATTTCTAGAACATCCATATTTTTGTGCCTCGAGGGTAAAAAAAAAAATTAATTATCCATCGAAGCAGCAATCGTTTGGAGTGGTTAAGAGCAATTAATTAAGGAAAATATTAGTCCACAAAACATTATTATATTAATCAGATTAAAAAAAGGTAGTAATTATTGAAAGAAAAAGTTGGATTTAGGTTGGTGGCCTCAACATGCTGGATCAATAGAATTCCAGGTTGCACATTAGCTTTTCTTAACCTAATACACGGATATAAACATACGTGCAATGCAAGTTATATATTTATACGTACAGAAAGGATATGTTTCTTACTCATGATAGGTGAGAAGGAATCTACTTTTTTTATTAATGTGATATTGACAGGAAATAATAAAAGTAATAGGATCATAAGAATTAAACTGATAACATCAAGGGCGGCAAGAAGCTTGATCCCACAAGCTATATATAATCTTCATGAGGCCCTGTCAGATAAAATCAAGATCCTCAATCAATACAACCCAAAATAGAGAAAGCAAACTTAGCTAACCTACGAGCGAGGCTTCCGAACATATAAAGGAAAGGAACTTTGAGTTCATGAGTAACAACACACTAAGTAAATTTGAGTTCATGAGTAACAACTATTAATCTAAAATAAATAACTTGAGTTAGGAGCTCTTTTTGCAATATAAAAGTGCTCTTTAAGTAGATAGTCATATCACATCAGGATGATGTCGTGGTATGATCGTCCTATAAAAGTCTCTTTGTAATAATTTTTTCTTCCTTTTTAATCAAAAGAAATTTAAGTGAGAAACCCCATTATTAAAAAATAAAAATAAAAAACCTTAGGATACATAACATATATTAACAATTGAGCTAGAAGCCTTTTTACAATATATGGAAATAATTCTATTTCTCTTAATTGCAATAATTTCTGAGTGGGATGAGTTTTTGGGTTGAATATGATTTAGAATAATTATTTAAATATTTTTACAATTAGATTTGATTTTGGACCTTTGGATCTGTATTTTTAGCATTGAAAACAGTCAGAAAAAATGTTGGCTGTTGGGTGAAGGATCGACGGTATAAGCTGATTGGGTTTAATTAAGGCATTAATTAATGAAACCTTCATACATGATATTTGGAGGAAAAATCCCAAAAATTACCAAATGACCAATTTCTTTAATTTAATAAGGGAGCTGATTTTCCTACTCCCTATTTTCTCCACTTACACTCTCTTTTGCTTTTTCATACTTACACTCTCTGTACGCTAAGTTTTTTTTTTAAAACCAAGTATGTGAGTACTATTTATTTTATTGTAGTTAATAGATGATAAATGTTTTGGGTTAACATATTTATAGGTAGAAGAACCAAAGAATGCTACTAACCAAACTGTCATTAGGAGCTTAGATATGCAGAGTGTAAGACATGCATAATAGTCTCAGATTTTTATTCTTTTATAATATTAGTAAGTGATTGTACATGTCTTCTATTAATGATACATTAAAATGAACCTGGTGGGTGATCACAAATTGTTAGACCAATAAGAAACAAAAAGAAGAAGAAAGTCCGCCCTATGCTGTCTGTTGGTGCTGGTGGCGTCTAGAATTTGTGTTAGTTTCCTTGCAAAAATGAACAAACGCTTGAGTATTTTATTATTTGATGATGTAAGCTATTATGAAGGCCAGTCTCTAGGTGTTAGTATGATTTAAGGTTGCAGAATGACTACAGAAGTAGTGAAATGGCTTGTATGTGCTTGCGCTGCTGCTTGCGTGCGTCAGTCTGGCCGTGGCCGACATCGGCAAAGAATGAGCTGTCAAAATAAGTGTAATAGTCTTTGCTTTTATCAACGGAATTGTTATCATTCAATTATCATTATTTGTGTATGGAGTTAGAACCCCCTACAGAATTGCTTTCAGTGGATCCTTATTTTCTTGTTTAGCAGGAGTCCAACAATGGTTAACTTTATTTCAAAGTGTTGACAGGATATTATTTAGTAACACCGCATATCCCTTTTTTTCTAATTGCAAAACCAAAGAGGACAACGTGAGAATATTGATAAACTATATTATGATTGAACAACTATTAAATTGGATATAACTGTAACTCCAAAAGCGAGAGTGGTTTTCATTGTGAGGGAGAGGGAGAGTTTTAGCTGAGAGAGAGAGAGAGAGAGAGAGAGAGAGATCAGCTATTAAATTTGAAATTCTCTTTCAATGATGCGACTCCAAAACAGAGAGTGGTTTTTTTATTGTAAGGGAGAGTAGTGGCATATCCAGAATTTGAAAGCTGGTTGGGCGGAACTTACCTAATAAACTCAACTATACAAGCAAATTTGACATAAAAAATACACGTGAGAACCAAAGATAGATGAGAGAATCGAAACCAAAGATTGTTGTTGGATTAGTAAATCGAAACCAAAGATGAAAAAATCCAGTTGAAAGTTGTAATCATGCATGCACAAAGAGTAACTATATAAATAAAGGAAAACTTATTAATAGCACAAACAGAAGCATCCTCTTCTATATAATGATGACAAAAAAAAAAGCATTAAGCTAGAATATATGAGAAGAAAACGTTGGAAAGAAAAAATAAAAATAAAAACTGATGAGGGAAAAAAACAAAAAAGCAAAAAAAGAGGAAAAAATAATATCGGATGAGGGGTAAAAAGAGCAACTATAAGAGTGAGTAGCTATAGTATTTTAATGATTGTTGGCTTTAAACATTCCTAGCAGAGAAAAAGAAATTTTTATACAATTTTATTGTCTTACATTGGAACATATGCGTCTGGCTGGCTCTTTAGATGTCACACAGCCTAAGATGTGGCTGGCTGGCTGGGTGGCGTAGAGGGTTTTGTTTCGTTTTTCTTGGCTGCCACTAGGAGAGGGAGGGTTTTAGCTTAATGGAGAGAGGGAAAGAGGAACCTCAGCATCACGCAAGCATGGAGAAAGAAATGTTGGATATAGAGATTCAAACTGCTACTGAAGCTCCAGCTATCTTCAAGGAAGCCATTCGACCCGTCGCATTGAAGGTATATATATGTAGAAAAATGGTGTCTTATCTCCCTTTTTAAAAAAAAAAAAATTATATATATATACTAAATCACATTTATGCAGTTTGAAGATGTGGTTTACAAGATCAAACAGAATAATAGTACCAAGAACGAAGAGAAAGTGATCTTAAACGGTATCTCAGGCCTCGTTCAACCGGGGGAAATCCTCGCCATGCTCGGCCCCTCCGGAAGTGGCAAAACGACTCTCCTAACTGCACTAGCAGGCCGGCTAGGCGGTCGACTTAGTGGCGCCATAACCTACAACAACAAACCATTCTCAAACGCAATGAAAAGAAACACTGGCTTTGTAACCCAAGACGACTTTCTCTACCCCCACTTGACGGTCATCGAAACCCTATTCTACACAGCCCTTGTTCGCTTGCCCAACACGCTATCGAAAGCCAAGAAGGCTATGCAAGCTGAGGCCGTGATTATGCAACTGGAGTTAAGCAAGTGCAAGAACAGCGTTGTTGGGGGTGAGTTCTTGAGGGGTGTTTCGGGTGGGGAGAGAAGAAGGGTTAGCATAGGCCAAGAATTACTCGTAAACCCTAGCTTGCTCTTCTTGGATGAGCCCACGTCTGGACTCGATTCGACGACGGCACAGCAGATTGTGTCGGCATTGTGGGATTTGGCAAGTGGAGGAAGAACAATTGTGATGACCATACATCAACCTTCAAGTAGGATTTTCTACATGTTTCATAAGGTGGTGTTGTTATCGGAAGGGAATTGTTTGTATTTCGGAAAAGTATCGGAGGTCATGGACTATTTTTCGGGCATTGGCTATGTCCCATTGGTAGCTATGAATCCTGCGGATTTTCTGTTGGACCATGCCAATGGTATGTTTCTTTTTTAATAATCAGCAGCTTCATTTTTTATTTCAGCTGTCAAAATCCTGAGATTTATGCAAGCATGGGTTATGGGTCGTGGGTTCCGTAATTGCATGTAACTTAGGCCCATCTCTTTGTTCAATGACTTCCTTGACTTTGGGCCATAGTTAATTACTGTTTGAACTCTCAAAATGGGTTTGAATACATTTTTAGGAAATCCAATTTCCGACCACTGAGAGTTTACTTTTATTTATTTATTTTTATTTATAGTACATGTGATAGTATAAACTAAAAGGAATGGAGTTTCATGCACACACACAACCAAGATATTATGGCTATTCAAACCTGAGGCATATGCTCTGCAAGTCAATGACCATTTTCCGCTAGACTAGAACCTGACAATTTATTCATATGTTTGGGGATTAGAAACTGCAAAATTGTCTTGGAAATGTTTGTAGCATTGTCAGATATGCTTGGGGAATTTATTCCTATTCAAAATTCGTGAAAAATGCATTAATTATCATCCATATTGTAATTTTGTGTGATTTTTTTGGCTATAGTTCATTATTGTGCCATGTCAGCTATATATAGGATTTTAGTGTGAAGTGTATATTAGATGTTAGTTTTACTTTTTCATTACCCTACAAATGTGTCATGATGCATGCAAGTATGTCTACAAGTGTATATTAGATGTTTGTGAAATTGTTTGTGTGAGTAATTTTTGTTGCATTTTATATGTAGTGTAGGTCTGGCACCTGATGGATCGCATGAAAACAAGAGCAAGGTGAAGCAGAGCCTAGCCTTGGCCTATAAGCACAACCGTTTATATAATTTGAAAGCTCAACTTCAACGGGAGCAACTTCAAGAAACCAACTCCAGCCATTTTCAAGATGGATCAGAAGACAAGAACTTTGCGAAATGGCCCACTACTTGGTGGCAGCAATTCTCTGTGTTGCTTAGGAGAGGACTGAAAGAGAGGAGGCACGAGTCCTTCTCTGGTAGCCAGATTAACCAGGTTGTGGCGGTGGCTCTTCTTGCTGGGCTACTATGGTGGCAGTCAAATATTTCCAACTTGCAGGATCGGGTAACATAACTTTCTTCCTCTCCCTTTTTCTAGCATTTGCATTATGCATTTTCTTTTCTTTTTGGTTACATGGGGAATTTCAATATGCATTTTCATGGGACAGATTCAATCAAAAGTCTAATATAATTGTGCTAATATCATTAGACTAGTATTAAAAGGGACATATTATCAATTATTATGACTAATGACTGATTGATACTTCACTTGTCGCATATATGATCTGATTTATTAATCTGGTAAAAAACAATGTGTTTCACTATGATTCATACCATTCAGAGGGTATGATTTGTTTCCTTTTCCTGGGTTTGGCACAATAGTTGAAGGTATAGGCTATTGGGTTTATGCCAAGCGTGACATAAAGTGTCACTTAACGGAATGCCTAGGTTTCAGCGTGCAGAAGAAATTTTTTTCTGTATAACAATTTGCAAAGACATCCTAGCTCCTCAAACATAACCCATTTTAACAACTTTGAGAATCTTTTTTGGTTATGTATGCAGACTGGGCTTCTCTTCTTTATGTCTGAATTTTGGGGGTTTTTCCCTCTGCTCCAAGCAATTTTCACCTTCCCCCAAGAGCGCAAGATGCTTGAAAAGGAAAGATCTTCAGGCACATACATGCTCTCCTCTTATTTCATATCAAGGATTGTTGCTGATCTCCCCATGGAGCTTGCCCTTCCAACCCTATTTGTCACCATAACATATTGGATGGCAGGGCTCAAACCCACAGCAGGACACTTTTTCACACCTTGCTTGTTCTGCTACTCAGTGTGTTAGTGGCTCAAGGCATGGGGCTTGCTCTTGGGGCTCTGGTAATGGACCAAAAAAAGGCTGCAGTACTTGCATCAGTCCTCATGGTGTCATTTCAGCTAGCTGGAGGTTTCTTTGTTCAACATGTTCCTGCTTTCATTGCTTGGATCAAATACATTTCCATCATTAACTACTCATACAAGCTCTTGCTGGGGTCTCAATACAATGAAAATGACACTTACCTATGTGATAGTGGGCTTTGCTTGGTTAGAGATTTCCCAAGTATAAAACATGTTAGGCTTAGTGGACAAATAGGTGCAGCGGTTGCTTTGGCCATAATGCTTGTGGGTTATAGGCTAATTGCTTATATAGCTCTCATGAGGACTGGGTTGTAGGCTAATTGGTTTTTCCTTCCTAGAGAGTTAAACTGAGTGGTTAAAGGCAATTGCAGTGGTTAAAGGCAATTGCTTTGGTGTGCCATTTTGTTTATGTAAAGCATAAGTTATGCTAGCCCTATAGTTATGTGCTACATATAGACTCATTTCTTTTCTTCTGTCATATGTGTGAAAGAGAACAGCTAGGCTAATGACGAACTCAATAAGAAAATTTGTATGTAGTTTAGGCGTAAGCATAGAATTTAGATTAGGAAACTTTGGTAAGTTAAAGTTTGATAAGTGGAGACATGGAATCCATTGATCGATCTTTTACAATTAGAGCTGATGTTGGATTTTGCAGTAGCCATGAAGATTTCATATCTGCTATTGTTTAATGTAAACATAAAATCAGGAATGGAAAGGAGAGGTGGTTAGTTCATGAGGGAAGAGAGAATAACAGAGGAGAGGCAAAAGAAAATCAGTATTTTACTTTATATGCAGACAGTGACAACATGAAGCTAAAAGAATTGCAAAGGCATAATTGGATGCAAGAGAAGCTGATGTTGATACTTGAATCGTCTGATGAAGAGAACATGAAACAGTCCCCTTCTGTCAACAATGTCTTGAATCTCCATCTGTCAACAATGTGAATTGAAGAGCCTTGTCCATTAGAAGCAGAGCAACTAACATGCATGAACTCCTTGAATTGCTTGGAGAGATCAATAAGAGTAGTGATTGTAATGCTTCTTGACTTGGTAGTGCAATGAGAGTATTCGTAACTGTAACGGTAAATTTGAAAACAACGTAAAATATTGAAAATTAACCAAGATATATTTTGTTGACAACATGAGTTATGTGTTACAAGTTGCTCTTTAACTTTTCAAATGGACAAGATTGAATTTAAATTGTGCTGAAACCAGATAATGGCAAAATGCTTTTAGACAAAGCTAACCATATGATATCTAAAACAAAGAAGGAAGCTTTCTGTAAGAATTCCTCAGGATTCCCACCCAAATAGTTAACGTAAGAAAAGATAAAATGGGAGACATTGTAGCATGTTTGAACGACACTAACAAGAAAAACTGTGTGCTTACGACGAGTTTTCCAACTCCCTTTTCCTTGTAGCTAGCTAGCATGTTCTTCTGTTGTTTAATAACTTTTCGCTAACCAAATTACCAACGAAAAAAGTAAAATAAACCTAGCCGTCGGAGTTTAAAGATTTGGCGAATTGCTTGTTCTCATCAAGTGTTTGCACTTTGCAGCAGCAGATTTCCCGGAGGAAGCACTTTCCAATGGCCTTGAGCAGCACCCAAAGAGCCTCTGAACAATCAACTCCTCTTTGGAAACACGATGTGTTTTTGAGTTTCAGGGGTGAAGATACCCGCAAGGGTTTTATATCCCATTTATACCACGAACTGGACTACTGGCAGGCAATTAAAACCTTCAAGGACAACCGAGATCTTGAAAGAGGGACAAGTATTTCTCCAGAGCTCTTGCATGCTATTGAAGAATCGCAGCTTGCCATCATTGTTCTCTCACCAAACTATGCTTCTTCCACCTGGTGCCTGGATGAGCTTACAAAAGTTGTGGACTGCATGGAAGCCAGGGACACAATTTTGCCAATTTTTTATGGTGTGGATCCCTCTCAAGTATGAAATCAAACCGGGAGTTTTGCAGAAGCCTTCACTGAGCATAAAGAAAAGTTAATTACTAAAAATAAGGTGGAGCAGTGGAAAGCTGATTTAACAAAAGTGGCCAATCTTTGTGGGTGGGATTCAAAGAATTTTAAGTAAGTATCCATGAACAACTTTCCCCTGCCTTAACGAGCTATATACTTTACCTAACCTTGTTATATATATGCCTGGTGGTTATTTTACTCTCCATCCTTGTAGGTGTGAAAGAGAGCTTATTGAGGACATCGTCAAATGTGTGTGGAGGAAAGTGCATCCTTCACTCACCTTGTCAAATTATCCACATAAGTTAGTTGGAATGAATTCTGGCCTTGAGCGACTGGGTGTACTACTAGCAACTGATGCAAACGATGTTCGCTTTATAGGGATAACAGGGATGGGTGGAATTGGGAAGACAACCATTGCTAAACTAGTTTTTGAGAGAATTTCCCACCATTTTGAAGTCAGCAGTTTTCTTGCTAATGTTAGAGAGGTTTACGCAAAACATCATACTCTAGTTGACCTACAAAAACAACTTCTTTTCCCAATCTTGAAGGAAGAGATTAAACAAGTTTGGGATGAACTGTGGGGAACCTTTTTCACTAAGAAATGCTTACACAACAAAAAGGTTCTGCTCATTCTTGATGATGTGGATCAATTAGACCAACTAGAAATATTGGTTGGAAAGAAAGACTGGTTTGGTATGGGGAGTAGAATCATCATTACAACCAGAAATGAACGTTTGCTAGTTGAGCATGGTATAGACATATCATATAAAGTTGAGGGATTGAATGGATGATGAAGCTCTTGAGCTCTTCAGTCTGAATGCCTTTAGGAAAGATCAACCTGAGGAAGGTTTTCTGGAACTGTCTAAGCGTTTCCTAAATTATGCCAAAGGCCTTCCATTAGCCCTTAAAGTTTTAGGATGTTCATTGTATAACGAAGGTCAAGATGTATGGATTAGTGCACTGGATCAAATAGAGAAATGCCTAGATTCAAAAATATTTGTTCCTCTCAAAATAAGTTATGATGGACTAAACAAGATGGAGAAAATGATTTTTCTTGATGTTGCATGCTTTCATAAGGGGAAGGGCAAGGAGCAAGTAATTCAAATACTGGACCATACCCGCAACCTTTCCAGTCGTAAGGGCATACATGTTCTTGTTGAGAAATCTATGTTAACTATTGAGAAATTCGTGATCCTCTTTCAATCGACATTGTGGAGATGCATGACTTGATGCAAGAAATGGCATGGGAAATTGTTGGTCAAGAGTCTAAAGAGCTTGGTGAACGCAGTCGGTTGTGGCTTCACAATGACATTTCTCATGTATTCATGAACAATATGGTAAGAAATTATGTAGAAACATCAGGTCAGGAATAAAATATTATTTCTTTTAATACGATATTGGACTTGAATCTGAAATTCACTAAATTTTCTTAATTTCTTAATTATTAGGGAACGGGAGCAATTGAAGCCATAGTCTTGCGTTTGCTCAAATCAGAAGAGGTGCACTGGAATTGTGAAGCCTTCTCTAATATGCATGGACTAAGGTTTATCGAATTTGATAATTTGATATTTTCATCATGCCCAAACTTTCTCCCTCATTCCTTAAGAAGTATCCATTGGAGTTGGTATCCTTCCAAGTTTCTCCCACCAAGTTTTCAACTGAATTCACTTACTGAACTTAGTCTACATCATGGAAAACTTGTTCGGCTTTGGGATGGAACAAAGGTAAGATTATTTAATATATCCCTTTATAAAATATTTTTGATTTTTTTTTATTATAATAAAGTTGAAGTTTCTCCAAGATTATAATTATTCTCCTACCATTTTCTATGTATACTATACAGGACTTCCCCAACCTGAAATATATGGATGTTAGTTACTCTGATAAATTAACCAGTACCCCAGATTTCACAGGTCTACCAAAGCTTGAGAAGTTGAACCTTGAGGGCTGTAGGAATTTAGTTGAGATCCACCCATCCATTGCAGTCCTCAAAAGGCTTAGAACTTTGGATTTCAGTAATTGTAAAAGTATTAAGAATCTCCCAAGTGAGGTAAAAATGGATTCTCTTGAATATTTTAGTCTTCGTGGCTGCTCAAAAGTGAAAAAGATTCCACAGTTTGCAAGACAAATGACAAAATTGTCAATGCTTTTTTTCGATGGAACTGCTATTGAGGAAATACCTTCGTCAATTGAATGTCTGGTTGGCCTCATTGTACTGGATCTATGTGACTGCAAAAGTCTCTTGGCTCTTCCGAGTGCGATTTGTAATCTGAAGTCTCTTGATACGCTCTGCATATCCGGATGCTCAAAACTTGACAAACTCCCAAGGGGAGATGGAGGCTTTAGAGTATCTTGACTTGGCGGGAACTGTTTTAAAAGAGCCGCTTGTTATGATGAAAAACCTCAAGTTACTATCTTTACGTGGGTCAATTGCTAAACCAAGACGCTGGTTGGGCCTTGCTGGCTTATTTGGAATTAGAAAGAGTCCTGAGCCTAGCCCTCAGCCTTGGGGTTTGGTGTTGTCTTCTCTTAATCGTTTATGCTCTTTATTGGAATTGGATCTAAGTGATTGTGATCTAAGTGAAGGGGATATCCCCGATGATATTGGTTGCTTGTCCTCTTTACGAGAGTTATATCTTAGAGGAAACAATTTTGTGAGCCTTCCTGCAAGCATTAGATGCCTTTCTCAGCTTTGGTGTTTTAACTTGGAGAGGTGCAAAAGGCTTCAACTATTGCCAGATCTTCCATCAAATAACGAATTACACGTAAATGTAAATGATTGTACTAGCTTAAAGAGGTTGTCATATCCATCAAAGTTGAGCAGCAGATTCCCCAATTTGTATGATTTTACTTTCAGTGCTGTTAATTGCTTTAGCTTGGTTGAAGATGAAGGCTGGAGTGCTAGAATAATTTCAATAATAATGAAATTGGCCACTAAGGTACACACACACACACTCTCTCTCTCTCTGTGCATAAATGATATTGGGGGAGGTGGGGAATTGAACCTAGAATCTCGGGTGCAAGAGAAATATTCTTAACCACTTGACCTACAAACCCCTTCCATAATATATAATGGTTCTTTTGATGCAGGGAATGTATCCAGATTTGTACGATAAGTATATTGTATTCCCTGGTAGTGAAATTCCAGAGTGGTTCAATGTTCAAAGTGAGGGACATTCACTAAATGTGGAGCTACCTCCAGAATCATGCACCAGCTGGCTGGGGATTGCTTTTTGTGTTGCTTTCGCAGATCATCAGGAAAACTTGGGAAATTCAACATTCCTTGATGACTTTGATTGTTTCAGAATTCAATGTTCATCCGGTCCGTGTTGGACTTTTGAGAAGATAGGCCATATTCTGTCACCACACATTCTGGTATTTTATTTGCCTCGTGATTACTGTTGGGAACAGTTTTCATTCGAAATGTATTACGGCACATCTAGAAATTTGAACATATTTCTGACATGCTTGAATAATGTGAACAAGTGCGGGGCCCGCTTGGTGTACGAGCAAGATTTGGAAGAAGAACAACTGAACTGGACACTGAAAATGCTGAAGCGAACAGTGCAAGAATATGGTTGTGACGAGGCAGGTCCGAGTGGTGGAAGTGGTAGCTTTGACGACAGTATTGAACCATGCTGCAAAAGAATCAAGCAAGACTAAATTGTACTTTCTTTTGCTTTTGGCGAGAAGAGAACAGGTAAATAAAGAGAGCATCCCATGAAGGAAGTTTCCTTGAAGTTTGTAAGTGTCAGTATGTTTTGTGGCTTTGATAAATAAAAGTGAATCCTTCCTTGATGCCTTGAGCCGTATCTTTACCGATTCTTTTGTTTTAATCTACGCATCCATGCAAAACAAGGGTTGCAATGCAAACCGGTGAGTTTTGGTGGGAAAAGGAAATAAGGATTACTCATCCACGTGAGGGACTTGTAAATACATAAATAATTGATGTAAAAAGACACAAAACAAGATGATATATTCCCACGTCGGAGAATACAGGCCAAGGTTTAAGTCCCATCAGCGCACCAAATTTCTGCATTATTAGGCAATTACATGGTGGTGGTCCAGTTCGGATTGGAAAAATTTACCAATTTGGCCAGTTATCTGGCCAATTTCAATGGTAACAATTAGAAAACCGGACCTACCCATCAGAACTGATCCGGTTCAGTCGGTTTGGCCAGGTTTTCGGTATAAATGCCCAGCCCTAACATAATTGAAGCAACAAGGCATCATGGAGCCATATATATTTTGCAGGTATAATCTCGTGTAATCCAATTTTCATAATCTGCATTGAGTAGAAAAATATAGAATATTTAGGGGTGGAGAGGAAGCATTGGGAGGAGGAGTGGAGGCCACATGTATATTAATTTTAATAAAGAAGAGAGAAAAGGAACAACAGTGATTGCAAAGAAAAATTATTGATTGTATTCATTATGGTGTGTACAGTGGTCTAGAGCTATATATATACACTAAATTTGAGTAGAAGCAATCTAGAATAAGTTTGTTGCAAGGAATATGGAGATGCTGCCAAGTGTAGGTGAATGATGCAATTGGCCCTTTTCTCTAGTTCTTCTACAACAGTGATGAGGTGTTCTCCAGCTGTGCTTCATTCTTTGCTTGCTTCTCTGTGTGTTCCTGGTTCGCTGTGATGGAGGATTGAGAGTTTGCTGCTTGCTTTATTGCTCTGTTTATTAGCATGCACTGCATGCTGCCCCTGCATGTGTTTTTGAGTTTCAAGGGTGACATTCTCTTTCTTCATAGGTATATGAGGGATGGGTGGAGTAGGAAAGACTAATGGAAACATGCCATTTCTTGTATCAAGTCATGGATCTATATCTGATAATGCTTCTCAATAGATTTAAGGCTTCTCAACGGCTGAGAGTGAAAACACTCTGAACTATTTAGAATCCTTATCAGATATGTGGATGCATGACTTGATGCAAAAATGACATTCACAATTGTTCGTTAGGAGTCTAAAGAGCCTGGTCGATGCAGTCGATTGTGGCTTCGTGACGACATTGCTCATGAACAATATGGTAAGAATTTATATAGATATAAGACCAAACTGGGAACAAACTATGACTTCTTTTAGCAAGATATTAGACAAAATCAGCTTACTTTCATTGCTTACTTCTTATGTGGTATCTTTTGTAATGGTTTTCCTTTCTTAATCTCATTTCAGTTCTCTGGAAAAAGAGTTGGCATTATCGGCTTAGGAAGCACTGGCAAAATTAAAGCTTGGCCTCAGACTCTTGCATTTTGATCGTTGTGTGAATCTCTGATCACTTCTGAAGAGACCAATGACATTGTCAGATGTTGACGTCATCGATGCTTTGGGTCAGGGTGTTCTCATTAACACTGGAAGAGGTTCTCATGGTGAAGAACCTCGGTGTCTGCACTGCTGGATATTTATGAGAATGAACCAACCACAAGTTCCTGCTCAGCAATGTAATACTGTGGCAGATTTAATTTGTTTCAATCAGTTTTATAAGTAACGGAAGCACGTTATAGTCCAGAAATAGCAATATTTTCTCTGCAAAACAAAACAAATTCCGTAAATCATTGTGCATTATGTTATACAGAATTTGAGAACATGTCAACCCTCTTTAGCTACTTTAGGATTGATTGGCGGTGTTTTAGAAATCAGAGAAGGAAGCTGTCATGGAAAACAGAGAGTATCTCATTTCTATTTGACATCAAAACATTCTAATGATTCTTCTAATAAATTGGCCAATCTAAGAACTATATTAGGACAAATTATGACTACAAAATCTACAAACTACTGCAACTAAAGGATTCTCAGGTCCCCAGTCAACAAGACGCTCCTAGCTAGTCTGTTACAAACTGCGCTGAAATTTCTTCTCTCAAATCTGAGGTTACTCGATCTATTATGAGCTACTAATCTTTGCCAAAGTGGCTCTTGGGGGTCAAATATTGTACATCATCGAGTTCAAGACTGGGCCGAAGACCACATAAATTTGGGATTTCTTCAGAATCATCAGGAAAAACAGGCCGAAGGTTCACTCTTGGTTTGCTTGCTGGCAACACAGGAAGTGGCACTTCGCCTTTAAGAATCCTCGCTGCTTCCTTCATTGTTGGCCTCTTCACATGGTTTGGGTGCACACAAGCAAGTCCAGTCATCAGTGTTCTTTCCATCTCTACCATATCAAACTTCCCCATCAACCTCCGATCAGCAGCTTCAATCAGTTTCCCATTTTCCCACATGCCCCAAACCCAATCAACAACCACTGTTCCATCATCCTCCACCGGCTTTCTCCCTGTTGCCACTTCTAACACCACCACACCAAAGCTATAAACATCAGTTTTAACAGTTGGAACACCTGAATAAACATATTCAGGAGCAAGATATCCCATTGTCCCAGCTGGTATAGTTGCGTCTCTTGCAATGGAACTATGTTCGTACACTTCTGCTAGACCAAAATCCCCAAGTTTGGCATTAAAATCTGCATCAAGCATTATGTTGCAGGTCTTAACATCTCTATGTATTATTTGCCTCTCACACTCCTCGTGAAGGTATGCAAGAGCAGAAGCAACTCCAAGAACTATATTAAGTCTTTGCTTCCAGGATAGAACAACTGAGGAATTGAAGCTTTTGTGGAGAATTTTGTTAAGGCTTCCATTTGGCATGAGCTCATATACCAGGACTAACTCATTACCCTCACAGCACCATCCATGAAGCTGAACCAGATTCTTGTGTCGCAAACAACCCACCATAGTTGCAAACTCAGTAGTAAAAGGACTCCGCAGACAACCAATCTTATCAGCCCTCTCAAACCTCTTGACTGCCACTTCTCCACCGGATGGCAGAGACCCTTTATAAACCTTAGCTGATACCCCTTCCCCAACAACTCTGTTTCGGTTAAATCCCATTGTAGCTGATCTTATCTCTGCAAGTGACAAACTTGTTGGAACTCTTTTTGCCTCAACTCTACAAATTTGGCCTTCTCGGCTCCTTCTGGCAATGACCTTTCTCTTCTTCACACATATAAAACAAATAACAAAAAGAAATGCAAATATAGAGAAGAGAAATGCAGCTAAACCTCCCAACCCAAGAGCCATCTCCACCATCTTTGTTTTTCTTTCATGAGAGTGATCAACAGGGCTGCTGTTGATACTTGAATCTTCTGGTGAAGAGCACATGAAACAGTCCCCTTCTTCAACAGCATCCATAGGAATCCCAGGTGGAAGAGACCCAAAAGTCTTGAATTTCCATCTGTCAACAATGTGAATTGAAGAGCCCTGCCCATTAGAAGCAGAAAACCCAACACGCATGAACTCCTTGAATTGCTTGGAGAGATCAATCTGAGCAACAAGGAGAGGAGTTGGAGGCCTAGTTGACGAATACCCGACCCAAACCCGGATCATCTTGATTGCATCTCTGTACTCAATCCAAGCAGTAATCTCTCTCCCACTTGTCAAATCAATTCCTCTTGAAACAACATCAACAGAAGCTACAGAAACAACTGTGTTTATATCAATGCCAATATGATTCCCATTGATGTCACCAACCATAGGGTCAAATCTGGTATCAAATTCCACAGCAAAGAATGATTCTTTTGAAGTTGACATTGTCTCTGGAAGGCCCATGTACCCTCTAGAGGAACTGAGAGAATCCACATCAGGGGTGATGACAAAGGCAATGCCATCTCCACAAGAACACAATTGGGAACTTGGTGTGATTGAGAAAGAGAAGCGGCACAAGAAAGAAGCAGTGACATTGGTTTTAGAATCAAGAAACCGGAATGGGTAGGCATAGAAGGCTCTTCCAATCCCAGAAGTAGTGGTAGAAGAAGAAGAAGAGGGGCAGGTGGTGAGTTCTTGAGTGAGGCTAATGGCATTGTTGTTGATGTAAGCGTCACCTGAGAGCGTGACATTGTTTGTAGCAGGCGAGAATGGGACAGAAATTGAAGGGCATGTGAGGTTAACGAAGAGAAAGAAAAGGACCCAGATGAGAAATGGATGAGATGAATGCATTACTGTAAACCAAACGGGAACATAGCAACTTTCTCGGGAAAAAATGCAGAAACTTTCTCGGAAAAGAAAAGGGAAATAGTGATAAAGTACCAAGATTTTCCTCCCTTCTTTGTGTCTGAATTTCTGTGAATGCTTGACCCAATCTTGATACTTGAAGTTTAACGAGTTGCAGACAGGAGAGAGAGGGAGAGGGAAAAGAACCCCATTTGATTGATCAAGAAATACCCAAATTGAGTCCAAGGCCAGACTCTGTTAAAAAGCGTTGGTCCAGGGGTACTATGGGTGTGTGAAGAAATTTGTTGGGTGGCATTAGCATGTCCTGGGTTTAACACTTAAAGAATAACCAAATTAGCAGCACTAATGATCTGCAGATTAAAGTCGGTAAAGTAAATTGCTGCATATTATTGACAATTGAAAAACAAAAAAGAAAAGAGCCCCAAATATGAAACCATTCATAAATCGTAATTTCGCTCCAAATCATAAGTCCTACAATGATTACAAGAAAAAGAACGGTCATTTGCTTGTTTTTTCTCAGCTAAGATCTTCTTGTTTTTATCAATCAAAAAATATAAAGTGTCAATATGTCCTTTTAGAATTCAAGGGGAATATGACAATTAGACCACCAATTCACTAACTTTCATTTTTCCACAACTATCCAAATTTGTTTCACCCAATTATAACTTCATATTAGTTTTCAACACATTTTTCAATTCGAACTCACTAAATCGTATCTCCCTACCGTATTGTTTTTCGAAATCAAAATCAAAATGGAAGTCGAATGAAGATAAAGATGAACATTCCATAAGCATAACATGACCTCCTTAGGAGATTTTCCATGAAATGTTCAACCTTGTCAGTGCATGTGACTTAGATAAGACGTGTGGTATGCCTTATTTTGACATGTTTTCACCCAATACTTGGTTCTAGATTTTCCCTTTCCCACAAAATAATATTTCTATTTTCCACTCTTGATTCGACAAAACCCCAGATTTTTTGACAAATTTGGATTTCTTGAGTGATTGTTTTCCTCTTATGACCAAAAAGAAAGATGACCTCTGCAAAATCCTAATGTTCTTGGCTCCTCCTTGTCTCTCACTCTCACATTCTCTCAGTTCAGTTTATTTCACAGAAAATTTTAGGGTTTCAACTTCCATGTTGGAGTTTTAAGCTACTTGCAAACTATGGTATGTTTCTTCGCCCACTACCCATTTGAATTTTGGCTACATTTTCCAATTAAATTTCATAGTTTGCTTTTGAAAAGTTTTGATTTACTTGAATGGTCCTTTGTCATGTTAGTAGTAACTGTCTTGATGATTTTTTTAAAGTAAGTTTCACTAAAACACCCAAAATGGAGGTTAAAATTATAAAAAAACCCAACACCCAAAACACTTTATAAACACACCCAAAATCCATCATTATACACACTCAAAACCCATTTATAAACACACCCAAAAAGTTGACTTTGGGGTTGATTTTGGGTGTGTTTCTATGTTTAAATAGTGCTTGGATTTTTTTATAAATACATGTCTAGGATTGGGTTTATTTATAAATTTGTATTTTTTAAAGCCTGTTGAGTGTTTGAGGGAGTGTGATTATGGACTTTTTCGTCAGAAAGATTGCTTTTTGAAGTAGAGTTTGAGTGTGAAGTGGTGGGTGTTCTGGGGACCCTTTTACCTGTTGCATTTTGTTGCATTGGTCTCCTCCTTTTAGTTTTGTGGTCAGAAGAATTTTGCTTTTATTGTGAAAGCGATAGATTTGGTTGTGTAACTTGAGACTGGTTCCTAATAAGTCAATGTCATATGTGCTGTGTGTTTGCTCTGTACCTTATTTAATAGGATCTTTTCTTCTGTTTACTGATTCATCCAATCTTTTTCTTTTTCATGTTCTCACATTATTGTAAACCTTTTTTTTTTTTTTTTTAAAGAACTTTCAGATTGAGAATGGCGATAGCATACTAAACTCACACACACTACAGATCTTTGGGACTCAAACCCAGGGCATTTCTTGGGAACAATTGCTCCAAACCACCACACACTAGTGGGTCTTTTACTGGTAAACTTTTAAGTCTCTATTTTTGTGGTTGCTTCTATGCATCCAATTATTGAGTTGAGTAAATATTGGGTTTGTGGTGTGTGATTGTTTGTTTTGTTATTTTGCGCTACTAATCTACAAATAGGGGAGAAACATGCTAACGTTAGCTATGAGTTGCTGCAGATGACTGTTTGTCAAACGTGTGGTGATGGTGACAGAGGCTATGAAGATGGTTTGATCTACTGTGAAAAGTGCCTGAATTATGCTATTGATCTGTATTGTTTCCATTTTTCTTTTGTTTGTGTGTTCTTTTTTTCTTTTTAATTCAATGAAAAAGAAGTCATTACTGTGATTTATATACCACATTATCCTGAAATAATTGCTCCATTTCCTGGTTATTGAAGTCTGAATTTTGTCCTTAAGAGTTAGTTGTTCGAATGCAAGATGCATGCATAAAGGGGTTTTATCCCAAGTGATCTCTGAACTTTTCCTAAGTTTTTATATGAGTCTTTATAAAGGGGTTTTATCCAAGTGATCTCTGAACTTTTCCTAAGTTTTTATATGTGAGTCTTTACGTCAGTAACGTTTTGGAGAGTGTTTTAAGAATATTTTGAGAGAATGAAACAAGAAAGCAAATTTGCGTTTCGGAAATAAAAATACGTCAGTAGATTAATTAAAGCATCTTCATAAAACAAAAACAATGAAAATGTGTGCAGTAATCAATTTGAAAATAATAATATGTGACTTATTTTCAATTGTATTTTTGCTAATTTCAGTTTTTTTTAATAAAAAAAATCTGCTATTTTTCGAAGACAAAAATTTATAAACAATAAAAAAAATGTATAATTTAACAAATAAAAAATTCTAATGTTTTTTTTAAGACAAACTATCTTATCTCATTTCTTTTTTCTCTTTCTCTTTCTTTCTTCCTTTCCTTCCTTCCCAGGCCCGTGCCCTTCTTTTTTCTCTTTTTCTTTCTCTTTTCCTTTTTTCTTCTTCTATTCCTTCCCAGACTTTCTTTTTCTTTCTTCCTTTTTCTCTGTTTTCTCTTCTCTTCTTCTTCCTCTATATGATTCTTTCTCTTCTTCTTCCTCTCTTATTTTTTATTTTCTTCTTCCTCTCTCTGATTCTTCCTGTTCTTCTTCTCTCTTCATACCCATCCTCTCTCTGTTTTCATTTGTTAATGGTTGGTGGTGGTTCGATTGGGTGGTGATAGTGGTTCAACTGGGTTTGTGGCAGTTATGGTTCGATTGCTTTGGTGGTGATCGTGCTTTGGAGGTGCCGGTGCGGCAAACTAGACGATGGGTCTGGATCGGGGGAGATGGGTTTCCACAGTGGTGCTCCTCAGTTGATTTTTTTTTTTTTTTGGGTCTGGTGCTTGATAAGTAAATCACGATCTCAGAGATTTTAGAAGAAGAAGAATAGCTATGGAGAATTTCAAAGACAAGAATCGATGTTGATTGGAGAAAGAGAGATGGAAAAAATGAATTATAGTATGGACTGAAAATGAAAACGTTGAAAACGAAAACAACATAATTTCGTTTTCAACTTTTGTTCATGAATTGGATTTGTTTTTGGAAAATATTTTTAGGGAAAACAGAAGCGTTCCACCGAACAGGTTTTTGCCAGAAAACAGGAAATGAAAACAGGGCCCGTGAAAACGATACCGAACGCGGCCTAAACTTCTAAATCAATCAAATGGTCTTTTGTTCCACTCGTTAATTTGATCCATGTAGTTACATTCCGTCAAAATATTCATTAAAATTGGTTGCATATTCACTAAAATTGGTCACCTAATAGCACATGATACACTTTAAAGTGTTATTTTCGTCAAAATATAACATGTCCACCAATGAAGAAAAAGGTAAATGTTACTTATTTTGCCCAACAAGGCTATTTGCTCTCCAAATTATGTGGAACTCAAACGTAAAATCCTAAATAGAGAGAAGATGGTCTTGTAGATAAAAAAAATGTGAGTTTTAGAACTAAGATAACTTATATTTTGATGAAATACCTTTTAAGTTGGTAAGTTTTGTCGGAATTTGACTAGAGGGACCAAATTGTTGTGTAGACCAAAAGATGAAGAATCATATGAATTGAGGACTTTAAAAAAGTTCAGGGATCACGTATGATAAAAACCGCGACTGTAATGATGGTGAAAGTTGAAGTTGGATTAGTTCTTGAAATCAAACTTTAAAATATAAGAGCACACAAAATGAACTTTTTCAAATTCTATGAAATCTTAGCTGCATGAATTCTCAATTTTTCACTTTTTAAATGATTTTGCATGGATTGGTGATTAACTGATGGCTCTTTTTCTTTTTTCCTTTTTTAAATTTATATATTTCTATCCAGCTATTGCCTTGATCTGCCAGCAGAAAATATTTTGATGAAGATATGACTTGGCTTTGTGTGGATTGTGAACCAAACAATGTAAAGCTTCTGCAAATGATAAATCGGTGAGATCAACAGAAAATCATCGTAACAAGATGTTGAAGAAGTCGAGGTTTAAAAGGAAGAGTAATATATATGTTGCTGAAAAGGAGCAGATACGTGAAGGTGCTAAGAAGAAGATGAAGACATGTGAAAGTGAAAGGGCTAAAACGAAGGTGCATGGATCACATTCACATGTGAAGAAGGGGGTAAAATGAAGGAGAGCAGATATGTGAAGGTAGCTCTTCTGAACATGAGGTTGAGAGTAGTAATAATTGTGACCATGGTCAGAATGTTGGTAATCCGTGCACAGAGGTTCTGAAAGATCAGTTCAATTCTTTCCACGACGTTGCCAAATCTGTAAAAACGCCTCAAATTACTACTAGTGATGCTTTAGAAATCACATAACACAATTCTTATGTTGCTGCAAAGCCTACTATTGATCCAATCTTGAGGTAAAAATTTATTTCCTTTCCGCCTCCTTCGAATTTATGGTGGGCAGGGTATAAATCGTGAGCTACACTTATAATTATGTATCCTAAGGCATCCAAATTGGGTATCCTAAGAGCATCCACAATGGACTCCCTAAACCACCTCCTTAAACAAATTTTAGGGAGGAATAGTAAAAATGCAACTCCAATCACGCTCCCTATCCATCTCCTAAAATAGGGAGTCCTCTAGAGCTCCTAAATCTGAGGAGAGAGAAAGGACTCCTAGTAGCTCCCTATAATTTAATGCTGCTTTATTTAATGAGTATTTCAAATCTTTATTTAATGCTAACTATATATATTTTTTTTTAATAGAGATGGACCAATCAAAAAAAATTATAGTATTTATGACTCTCCAAATTTGGGAGTATGGTTGGAGTTGAAATTTTTTAGAGAGCTCCTAAAATAGCTTTTTTATATTTTTAGCCAAATTTTAGCTAAGAAATAGAGAGCATCATTGTGGATGCTCTAAGGCATTCACTAATGTAGCATAATGCGAACGGCTATCAGTCCACGTTCAGCTGCATATCATTTATGCTTATAATTATGTATGGTATACTATGCTTTTGGAACAATTGTATCTATGTAAACAGTGTATATTGCAGGTGTAAAATAGAACCTGGTTTTGAGCTTGGTATCCTAGAATCTGAGGTCTATGTTGACCGAGTGAATAATATGTCGGCAGCAAGTATGGTTCTTGGAAAAATCAATGACATGTTGACTGGCCCATTAAAGGAAAGATTTTGGAGACCTGCTTTGGTCATTTGTCTGCACTTAATGAGATACAATTGTTTAGTTCATAATTTCATACATATATGTGTCAAATTTACATAGTTTTTTTTGCTTAGTTTCTTAGCATTCTAAGTCATTTACTTCTGTTTGTGTGTTTTGAAACGACTGATCCAATTTCCACTTTGGAAATCGGGTCGAAACTGTTAAAACTGACACTGGTATTGTGGGTCAAAAATGACCAAAATGATCTGGCGAGGACTCGATTCGTGGCTGCACAGTAGAGGCGCCTCGCTACGAGGATCAAGCCACGCGTAGTTCTTTCCTCATTAGGACACATGCTGGTTTGTTTCTTGTAAACCTCACTCTAGGGCTGACATTTCTGGAGTATCCGGGACTCCATTTTACGATCTGTCAAATACCATACGATCCTGGGAAAGTCTAGATTAACATACTTGGAATTAACTACAATCCAACGGTTCAAACGTATTGAACCCGGAAATCGCATACTAGGCGAGATCCGTTCGGTCTAAGCGATATCCAAATTAAGTTCGCGAAATCCTACGCTCGTGAGGGCTAGGAGGTCATTCTAAAACTGACTGTGATCCCCACCTGGTTGCCCACACGCTGGCGCGTGGTGCCTAAAGCGATAACGCCTCGCCGGAAAAACTCAACATCTCGGCTCAAGACTCCTATCCTAGGTAAAACACCCTATTTGGAACCACTTTTGTTCTTGGACCTACCCCAAAAAGTGGCCGGAAGTGGCTGAAACCGTGATCTCAAAACCGGCCGAATCCTAGGTTCGAAATTAACCCTCTCACGCTAGAAATTCCTCAAATCCTACTCAACCATCAGCTAGATCATGAAAAATAGCTAGAAATTCATACCTCACACGACTGGATTGGTGGCCGGAGGAGGGAGAAACCGCTAGCCAAAGTTCTGTCAAAACGGTCGGAAAACCTGGTTTCGACGTCTTCGACGGCGAACAAGACTGGCGTGATGGCGAGCTAGTAGGTCATTTTGTGACCGGTCTCGTGACTGTGGTGGCGGAGGCGGCGGTGGCTTGGAGAAGCCACCGGCTTGAGAGAAATATCGGGGGCTCAGGGTGCCAGAGAGAGAGAGAAACGAGGGTTTTAAAAAATTTAGTTTTCCAAAATTACCTTTTTGCCCTTGAGTGTATTTTGACCGTATTTTCTTCGTTATAATTCCGATTCGAGTCCACTACGTGTCTACGGACTCGTTTCGTCGCGCTCTACGCAACGGTATAATTGAAATCCCCAATTTCCTTCTTGGTCAAAAAGTCAACCTTTGACCTAATAAAAATTCTAAGGGCATTTTAGTCTTTTCTTCTAATAAATTAATAATTAAATATTAATTTTTGGTTTGGGTTATTACATGTTTTGTAGGTCAATAGAGCAAGAGAGCATAATTCATGCAATTCAAGCATGTTAAGGCCTGATTTAGATGAATGGAAGAAGTGCTTACAGACAAACCCAATTTGGGCTACACTTCCTTGTTAGTTCAATTTCGTAGGTTACATTGCAAGCCTTATTTCAGTAACTTATACAGCTCGGATGAGGAGATATCCTTCATGGAAGTTGTTCCAATGGGTGTCTACCATAACATATCCAAAATTTCGTCCCATTGGATAAATATGGAGTCTGTCACCCATCAAACATGGAACCATGCTTAGGAGGACGTTTATCTGCAGTTGCCAAAACTGAAGATTGAGTTAGCAATTCGTTTCGAACTTGCCTTCTTCATCCGACCTTGAATTGGTCTAAATGACATGTGGTTGGAAATATGACATTATGAACTTCAAAACGGAGGGCTCAAAGTCGTCATTTGATTAAGGGAATCTCAATTCGTGAGCCCATGAAGTTGATGGTCATTTTGACCTAAGCATGATGTGATTTCTTATGGTAGGGAAGTTAGGTGAGCTAATTCAAGTGAAGTTAGGTGAGCTAAGCATGATGTGAGTTCTATCACATTATACACAAAGAGAGGGAGAATTGAGAGTCAAAAAAGGAGAGAAGAAAAAAGGCAGCAGCTGGGAGGCTTTGGGCAAATAAATGTGCTCAATTAATTGGCCTAGGAGATATTATCCTTTTTCATGTGGCACCTTGTGATTGGAAGCCAATTATTTGCTCCCATAAGGTTGTTGGAGAGAGTTTCTGATGTGACTCACCTATTTTAGAATTCCAAAGGTATTAAAGAGACTGTTATGCTCTGTTTGAATGAAGGAATTGCAAATTACACAGAATTCTAAAATGACAGAATTTAGATTTTCGTCATTTCAATTTCTGGAAATTGAAGATTTCAGTGTTTGGATTTATGTATGTCAAATTTTGTAAATGACAGAAATTGAAAATTTCAATGTTTGAATAGCTCATGTAAATTATAAATGACAAAAATTAAATATTTTGATATCTTGGTCTTTCTTCCGCCGACACTGTTATTGGAATGTGAGTTCCATCAAGTGCCCCAGGATAATTCTAAACATGCAATATAAAACTATATAAGTATGCACCAACGCACCGTTTTCTTCTAAAATTCTATATAACTTTTTGAATGCACTTTTGCTAATTCATAATTGATCAATACAATTAACTTATTTTCTGTTTGTACAATATCTGGCCAAGCACTGCCAAGCCAATCCAAGCAAAGGGAAGGAAGTCCCACATCGACAAAACACAAGAAGAGGGGACTCTCCCTCAATTATAAAAGGAGACCTCTCTCCTTCAAGAAAGGGAGAGTCAGACGGGCTATTAGGGCCTCATGGGCTTACCCCTGAGCCTATTTACAAGCTCACGGATCATTGGCCTTCAGCCACTCTTGACTTCGGCCTTGACCTTTAGCCTTCAGCCTTCGACCTTTTAGCCTTGACCTTGGCCCTCGGTCCTCGGCCTTGCCTTCAGCCTATGTGCAATGTATACGGTCTTTATCATAATGAGAACATACTTCTCCGTGGACGTAGCCTATTATTCGGGTGAACCACGTACATTTGTCTTCTGTATGCATGTCTATGTACTTACCGAATGCTCTCACATACAGAGGATCCTTACCTTCATCATCCTCCTCCTCATCTTTAAGTTGGCCTAATTACTACCCGTTTAGTTTTTACCTCCAACAGATTGACGGCATCTGTGGGAAAACGACACGAAGGGCTATGTCGTTCTCCTTCTCGAGTGCCCTCGGCACCTACAACAAAGTGCCTCTCGGCACTCCTACAATCGCCCTCACCTTCGCCTTCGGCACCCTTGCATCATTCGACGCGTGCAATGTCTTCACATCCCTCAATGATTCAGCATATGTCTTGGCACCCTTTGTATCATTCGCGTGCGATGTCTTCACATCCCCAATGATTCGGCATATGCCTTCGGCACCCTTGCATCATTCGGCGCTTGCGATATCTTCACATCCCCAATGATTCGGCATATGTCTTGGCACTCTTTGCATCATTGGCGCGTGCGATGTCTTCACATCCCCAAATGATTCGCATCCGCCTTGGCACCCTTGCATCATTCGGCGCGTCGATGTCTTCACATCCCCAATGATTCGGCACCTTGCATCATTCGGCGTGTGCAATGTCTTCACATCCCCCAATGATTCGACATCGCCTTTGGCACCCTTGCATCCTTCTGCGCACGATGTCTTTACATCCCCCAATGATTCAGATATGCCTTCAGACCCTTTGCATCATTCGGTGCGTGCAATGTCTTCACATCCCCAATGATTCAGCATCGCCTTCGGCACCCTTGCATCATTCAGCACGTATGATGTCTTCACATCCCCTAATGATTGGCATATGCCTTCGGTATTCTCAGATGATTCGGCGCGCTCGATGTCTTTGACATCCCCCAATCATCATTAGGCACTCCAAAATTATGTGAGTATCCATTACTTAATAATTATGCCTTTTCTAAATACTACAGCTACTCATTTGCTAGGCCCAAAGCTTACGACAGTAAGCCTCCTAAGCTTCCCAAGCTTAGGGCAACAACTCCTAAGCCAAAAACATCCTCCTAAGCCAACGGCATGCACCTAAGTCTACAATAGTGCTTCCAAGCTTACGACAGCATCAGCTTCCATACAGCAGTTCCAAACTTATGGCATTAGCTCCCAAGCTTTCGGCATCGCTTTTGAAGCTTACGGCGGCAACTCCTAAGTCACGGCATCAGCTCCCAAGCTTTTGGCATCGCTTCTAAAGCTTATGGCAGCACCAACTTCTAAAGCTTACATTGTAACTCCAGCATCAACTTTATGGCATCAGCTCGCAAACACTTGCTTGCCGAACGGCACCCTATAGGTAACATCTTTATGGCGCATCTTCTCAAGACCACATGCTGAACAGCACCTCATGGAGACATTTCTCTTTTACAGCACCAAAGCTACCTGCCGAACAGCACCTCATGATGAATCTTCTCCCTTGCGGCGCCAAGGCCACATGTCGAACGGCACCTCTGGAGACGCTCTTCACTTACGGCGCCAAAGCCACCTGCTGAACGGCATCTTCTGTGTCAAGGAATACTGAACGGCACCTCCCAAGAGATATCTTTTCATTCCATGCCTATGCCACATGCCGAACGGCACCAATGAAGAATCTTTTAAGCTTCCGGCACCTATGCCAACTGCTGAACGATACCCATTATTGTAGTAACACTTTCAACACCTACGATAGTGCATGCCTCCAGTAGTTGTCATGCGACTCAAGCTCCATGCCCTTCAATAACTGCTACTCAACACTCGGTACCTTTACCTTCGGTGATCGGAAAGTACTAATTGAACAACTCTGCACCGATAATGCATACACGAGAAAGCGAAGAAGGAGCTGAAGCATTGCTTGGCCAGTGCATTTATAACTACAAGTCCCCAATCAAGAAATACCTCCTTAATCGGGAGCTTGGGGAACTCCTGTTTGTACAATATCTGGCCAAGCACTCCCAAGTCAATCCAAGCAAAGGGAAGGGAGTCCCACATCGACAAAACACAAGAAGATGGGACTCTCCCTCAATTATAAAAGGAGACCTCTCTCCTTCAAGAAAAGAAGAGTCAGACGGGCTACTAGGGCCTCATGAGCTTACCCCTAAGCCCATTTACAAGCTCACGGATCATTGGCCTTCACCAACTCTTGATCTTGACCTTGACCTTGACCTTCGACCCTCCCTCGGCCTTCAGCCTTCAGCCTATGTGCAATGTATACGGTCTTTATCATAATAAGAGCATACTTCTCCGTGGACATAGCCCATTATTCGGGTGAACCACGTACATTTGTCTTCTGTATGCATCCATATGTACTTACCGAATGCTCTCACATACAGAGGGTCCTCACCTTCATCATCCTCCTCCTCATCTTTAAGTTGGTCTAATTACTACCCGTTTAGTTTTTACCTCCAACATTTTCCATTGTACATACGGTTCAAATAAGATCGCATTTCTTCATCCCAATCATGTGAAGGCTCTTTAACACAAAAATTATCATAATACCATTGTACTAGCGTAACCATAAAAGAGATCATTGTACAAACAATAATTGTGAAATGAATTTTGGCGCTGTTTTTTTATGCAAGTTTTGGCACAATAGAAAATATGAATTCCCGCATTATGGAAATTGTGAAATGACGCCTATTTTGGTAGAAATTAAACTTGAGAATTTAATGCCTCAATTTTCACGATTTCTTTTGCACGTCATTTAATTAATTCCTCGCTTAAGTTGCCAAATAAGGGAATTGTCAATTTCCTCTCTTAAATTCCTGACTTTTAGCTAAATTCCGAATTATTTTTCCTCATCCAAACGAAAGATTAGAGATGCTCTAAACCGGAATCAACAAACGAAAAGCTTTTGAAAACCAAAACCCCAAAAAACCCGAAGACTGAACTTCTGACTACGTACTCAACGACTCTGCATTTTTGCGCTTGCTTTGTAATGTCATATAGGTAAAGACAAGGCATGACATGTCATGTCTTATCTTTGACAGGGGTCACTGCAGTAGGAGTACTTTTATCGTCCACATCGAAACGACTTCACGTTTGCACTCGACTCAAGGTGAATGAACGACGTACCGTATAATCGTTTGTTTCCCACCCAAAGCGCCACACTTCCTTCACCACGACTACCACTATTTTCAGTTGCTTCACCTTCACATTTCTTGGTTTTAAGATTTTCCCTCTTATTTGTTTTCCCACAAAATATTTATATTTTCAATTTTCTCTCTCGATTTCATCTTCTCACTGACAAAATCCCAGATCTCTGACAAATTTGCAGTGCTTCACTGATTGGGCAGCACTGAAAGACGAACTCTTCGAAACCCTAATGCCCTTGGCTCCTCCGTGCCGTGCCTCTCACATTCTCGCTCCCAATTGACCCCCAGAGTTCTCGTATTGCAGTTTATTTCACAGAAAATTTAAGGGTTGCAACTTTCATGTTGGAACCTTGAGAACATGCAAACTATGGTATGTTTCTTTGCACACTACCCATTTGAATTTTGGCTACATTTTCCAATTTTAATTTCATATTTGGCTTCTGAAAAGTTTCGATTTACTCAATATGTTTGAATGGTTCTTCGCTAAGTTAGTAGAAACTGTGTTGCTGATTTTTTCTTGAAAGCCTGTGAAGTGTTTGAGGGAGTGTGATTGTGGACTTTTAGGTCAGAGATATTGCTTTTATAAGTGAAGTTTTGCTGATTTTTTAGCTGTTGCATTTTGTTGGTTGGTCTCCTCCTTTTAGTTTTGTGGTTATAAGAATTTCTTTTGTATTTATTGTGAAAGCGGTAGATTTGACTCTGTAATTTGAGACTGGTTCCTTCCTTAGTCAATGTCATATGTGGGTTGTGTTTGCTCTGTACCTTACTTTAGTCTTCAAATTACTTAGTTCTTTCCAGCGACTTTTAAGATGGTAAAGTAATTACTGGGAGTATAAAATTTCTCCAGGAAAGTGATTGTACTTGAGTGGCAGAGCCAGAATATGTTATGATGCTTTAGGATTGTCTCTGCTCGGGCATTTCAGTTATACAACGCTATACTAAGCAGCTTTAGATTATATACCTCAGTGATAAATTGCAGCTTTAGATTATATACCTCAGTGATAAATTGCATTTCTATTTTCTGTTGCCATTTTTATTCATGAGTCTCTAATGCTAGAGGGCTAATGCTTTGAAATCTTTTTTTTTTTATATAGATCTAATTAATATATTATTGTTATTTTTGCTGTCTAACCCATCAAATTTCAAAATCTGCAAACCGAAGTTGTTTCTTTTTTTATCTGAGCAAACCTAGTTTTTTTTGCTTAATTATAAACTGCACCTCAACTTGCCTTGTCTTCTTTGGGGTAATTATATATCCATATTCGCAGTAAGCAGCCCTGTTAATTAAGATTAGAGATTATAAATAAAGGCAGCTTTTCCTTTTTGTCTTTCATTGGTTTCATCCTTCCTAACATGATTAAAGATGTAATATCATTGGATCTTCTCCTTTTGTTTATTGATTCATCCAATCTTTTTCCTTTTTCTTGTTCTTACATTACTAAAACTTGTATAGCTTCAATATGTACAAGAATTTCTTGACTTTTAGGCTCATGTATCATTTAATGTCTCCATAAGCATTAGATTTTAATGAAAACCGGATGTGCGTGAAGAATGAAGATGTCAGAGCATAATTGTTAATGTAACCTGTACTTAAATAGTCCTAAATTATCAAATTTGGCTACTCTTGGGAGTTGTATTTTACCCAGTTAGACTGCGTAACATACAAGATATTTATTGGTGTTTGAGGTTCACTTCTTTTTTTTTTTTCAATTATTTATATGGCCATGTTTGATTTGATGGATCCTCTTTTACCAGTCAATACAGGGGAAAATAAAGATAAAGCAAAACCTACTATCTTGTTCCAACGACATTGATTCTTATTAATGCTCATTTATGTTGATGCTATTTCATTCAAATAACTCTGAGATTCCAGCATGCATTATAAATGATTTCATATGTCCACCTTTTTTTTTTGGGTCATTAATTAGGCAGCTCTCATTAGTTTCGGAAAAATATCTGAATTTGTTTTGATTGGTACCTCAAGAAAATGGATTTTATGATTCCACTTTTTTATACCAACTCATTTGGTTGACTGGTTTATCATTGATACTGCTAAATACTGGGGGTGTTTGATCCCCCTCACTCCCCAACCCTAGAGAAAGAAAAAAAATTACGTATGTGTGCATATACGTGCTTATTCGGGCAAGCATGTCGCTGTGGATTCATTGTCTTCAACTGTATTCCAATTCTTCTTCAATTCTCTCAGAACTTGATAGAAATTAGCAATTGACTATCTAGTGTCTGGCCAGTTGAAAAAATGGGTTTATTGGTTTATTTAAATGATCTATCAGTTGTTAGTTATTCGAGGTATAAATCTTCTCTTTTTTTAAAGATTTTAGTCGTTGACTAAACTTGATCATACGCCTGTGGTAGTGTCAGTGACCAGCTTACTGGTTAAAAGTTAAGGGGATTTCGCATAAATCCTTTTTGGCTGACACAAAAGATTGAGGAGGGAGTGGAGCTGATACAAACATGTGCTTTTGGGTAATTGTGGATAACGGTTGAACAAATAAGTTTTCATGATTACTTCCACATCACTTTAAACTTGTAGTCTCTTCTTTTTGGTTGTTTATATGGATCCAGTTATTGAGTTAGTATTGGTTTGTGTTCTGGGATTGTTTGTTTTGTTATTTTATGCTAATTAATAATCTATAAGTAGCGCAGAAAGATGCTAACGTTAACTGTGGGTTGTTGCAGGTGATTGTTTGTCAACAGTGTGGTGACAGAGGCTTTGAAGATGCCTTAATCTACTGTGAACAGTGCCAGAATTATGCTATTCATCTGTATAACTTGTTTCCTTTTTCTTTTGTTTGTCTTTTTTTTTTCCCATGAGAAAGAAGTGACACATTACCGTTATTTATATACCACATTATCCTGAAATAAATGCTTCATTTCCTGGTTATTGAACTTTGGAAAGCACAGATGCATGCATGACTGTAATGATGCTGCAAGTTGACATTGAATTAGTTCTTGAAATCATATTTAAAAGTACAAATTCTATGATATCTTAGCTGCCTGAATCCTCAATTTTAACTTTTTAAAATGATTTTGCATGGATTGGTGATCAACTGATGCCTCTTCTCTTTTATTTCTTTGCAGTTATTGCCTTGATGTGCCTGCAGAAAATATTTTTGATGAAGATATTACTTGGCTTTGTGTGGATTGTGAACCAAAGATTATAAAGCCTTCTACAATTGATAAATCAGTAAGATCAACAAAAAATTGTCATAACAAGAAGTTGAAGAAAAGGAGGAGGAAAAAGAATAGATTGACTTTTCCTAAATCTGTGGCGAAAAAGGCGCAGATATGTGAAGGGGATAAAATGGTTTTACAGATACGTGAAGGTAGCCCTTGTGAACATGAGGCTGAGGGCAGTAATAATTGTGACAGTGGTCAGAATGTTGGTAATCCGTGCAGAGAAGTTCTTGAATATCAGTTCAATTCCTTCCATGACGTTCTCGAGTTTGTAAAAACCTCTCAAATTATTACTAGTGACGCTTTACAAATCATAGAACACAATTCTTATGTTGCCGCACAGCCTATCATTGATCCAATCTGGAGGTAAAAGAAATTTCCTTTCCGCCTCTTTCAAATTTATGGTGGGCAGGGTATAATTCGTGAGCTAGTTTGTCTTATTGACAGGGGAAGTCTAAGCATATTCAACAAAGACTTCAACATTGTTAGTGGACTTGTAGCCCATCTCTCTAGCTTAGCCTGTCCTAAAGTGCGCGAGGAGGCAGAACTGTTGCCGTTGCTGATTTTTCCAGAATTGGTTCGTAGGACTGATGTGTGGCCAAAAGCTTTTGAGAAGTTGGGACCTAGTGACCGGAGCATCGCTCTTTACTTTTTTCCGGACAACGAAAGGTGGTACATTTAACTGTCTTACTTTTGTCCATCTAGTTCTGCTGTTTGGATTTCTTAACATTCGCTGTTTTTCTTAGTTATTATTTTTTTCTTTGGGTGCAGAGATGAGAAAGATTTTGACAGTCTCGTGGCTAGCATGATCCAGGATGATCTCGCTATGAAAGCCATTCTGGACAATGCTGAGCTTTTAGTTTTCACTTCGACTATACTGCCCGAGCAATATCAGAGTGAGTCTTGAAATCGCTATTTGTTTAAAGCTTTTCCAGTTTTTTTTCTCCTTTCAGGTTAATAGCAGTGTTGACTATATTGATTTGCAGGGTTTCAGACAAAGGTTTATTTATGGGGAGTATTTAGGGCAAAGAAATTTCCAGAATTAACAAATGGTAATGCTCCCGGTGGGGAGAAAGACGTTGCATTGCCCTTAACCTTAACCTGTTATGGACAGAGTCCAGTTAGTACGTTGAGCAACAATGTAGATATTAGTTGTGATCCTGAACCACTGAATTCCTATTGTTCTTAATCCATGTGAATTGAATTTTATTTTATTTTATTTTCAATCAAACCCTGTACAGTATGATGTTTAGTGTAGTTTTGTTTTGATAATTGTAGGTTTTTTTACCATTTGATGCTGGGATTTGTCTTTGCGTGGGCAGTTTCAGTTCCGATAAATGAGAATTAATTTCTTTTACCAAAAAAAGAAAAGAAAAAAGAATGTAGTATTTCCAAGATGAATTGGAGGAATTTGGCATGGCACATAGGAGGGGCTTTAGAAATAGTAAAGCCATCAAATCATTTTTTTCTACGACTTTGTGGTTGAGGAACTAATGATACTAATGCAAATGGAAAGATAAGTCAATCCCATGTTTTGGTCCTTTTTCAGCATGTGTATGACTAAATATCTCATTATTATTTCAAATTAGTATGAGAAACGTGCCAAAATTTACTGGTTTCATTTTCATACGCAACTTGGCAACTTGGCGAAGACCTTAACGATCAAGAGTGCTGTGTGATATGTCATAGCACACTGAGCCAAAATAAAAATTTGATGAAAGTTTGCCGACTTTTCAACATTTGTTACTTATCCTAACGTTGCTTCTTGATCATATTCCAGTTAAATTTCTTCCTTTAAGCCTAGGTAAAAACAAAGAGAAATTAATATAAAGAAAGTTTTATGGAATGGTGATACCACGTTATCACGTTGATGTGATATGGTTATCTATAATCTTAAAGAACTCCGTAAAAAGGACTTCTAGTTCAAATTCTTAATATATATGTTACGTATCCTAAGGTTGTTTTTTGATTAAAAAGGAAGAAAGAATATTATAAAGAGATTTTTATGGGACGATCATACCATGATATCATGCTGCTGATATGATATGAGTATCTACTTAAAGAATGAATTTTATCACAAAAAGAGCTTCTAGCTCAAGTGATTAATAGCAGTTACTAATAAACTCGAGATAGTACTTATGCGTTCAAAAACCTCGTTCCTAGGTTAGCTAAGTATGCTCTCTCTTTTTTGGGTTGTATTGATTAAGGTGAGCTTGCCGGATCAAGATTCATGCCGTCCTCTCTTTGTACCACTGAGGTTCTCTAAATTATTATAATTAAGGGCATTTTAATGTACTAGATTCTATTAGTTTCATTATTTCCTGTAAATAAGTACATATCACATTAACAATTAGTAGATTGCTTCTAACCTATCGTGAGACAAATAATTATCCTTTCTTTAATTATAATTATATAACTTACAATTTACACGTATCTTTATTATATCCGTGTATTAGGTTAAGAAAAGCTAATGTGCAACCTAGAATTGTATTGATCCAGCCTGTGGAGGCTGCCAACCTAAATCCAACTTTATCTTTCCAATTACTACTTTTTTAGTCTGTTTGATAGTTTTGTGGACTAATCCTTCCTTAATTAATTGCTGTTAACCACTCCGATTATAGCAAAGCATATGATTTAATGATTATTATATTGAATTTTTTTTGACTTTGAGACACCAAATATGGATATGTCACCTCAAGCACCAGATTTTAACAGCAATAATTAACCCTTGTCTTCTAGAAGGATATATAAGCGGGCAAGTTCCATAGTCAACTAGCAAGCTCCCGATAGGAAAGTTCTTTTATCGCATCGTTCAAGTTAAAAATAAATTATCTGTAAATTAAGGAAAGTCTTACTTTCACACTGATACAATATTGGAGTTGGAGAGAGAGAGTCGTGGACCCGTGGAGTTTACAAATTTGTGCAGGAGTTTGGAAGACTTGGTGTGAGAGTGAATGTTCAACTTATAAGCTCGACTGCCAATTTAACTATTTATGCTTGATCGTGGTAGATTTATGAAAACATATATGAAGATCCCGAACCTCTATATTTAGATATTATATATTTATATATTATGAATGGCCATATGCATAAAATTCTGCATATATTTTAATTTTAAGCACCTTTTTACCACTTATATATTCATTTATTCATTTGGATAACTTGGGCATAGGCGGCTGCATGTATTTTCCATGCATGCAACTTTTGTCTGAAAATCTATATAATGTTTTTTCTGTCTCACCTTAAAATAATAAAAAATGTTAGTTTCGTAATGAATAACTTTAGTTTCTGCAAGCCCGGGAGTAGTATATATATATTATATTATATTAAAGAAGAAAGGAATTGAACAAAAAAGGAAAAACAGCCCAAGGTTTGCTAAGCTTGGTGAGGAAAGTAAAAGTTATCAAGCTGTTGTTTTGTGTTTCAACAATTACTTATTTTCTTTCGTCTGCTGCTAGGACTTTTAACGTTCACATTCATGTATTCTGATGTTTATGTCAATCAATGGTAGTCCACCCCTCCACAAAATCCTGGTTCAATCCTATATTTGTTGAGAGTATATCTGACATTGAATATGGAAGTATAGTGTAATAAGCTTAAAATTTTTACGCTTCTATACTCATTGTCAATTGATTTTCGTATAAGTAGAATTAACTTAGTGTATACGCATAAATGAATTTACGAAAAGAGCTATTGACAGTACACATAGTTCTTTTAATTTCGTAGTTACTTCTTTTTCCAAGATATTCAAATAACTCATATATGTTATGCTATATTTTCCATATAAGTAAAAATCCCATGTCATGCTGTGAACTCATTTATCAAATACTAAGAGAAAAGAGAGTTTTTCATAACTTCATACTATTTCTAGGATGATATGTTTCAACAACTATGCATGTGTGCATTCATATATATATATAGGAAGCTTCAAAATTAGGATGTTTACATTTGAGAGAAAGATAGTATTATATTGAAGAGAGAATGAGTAATTAGTACAAAAATCAGGCTATGTTGTCGGGATTAGAAGAATGTCTCTATATAAATGGACTCGATCGTCAATCCATCTGGGTAGCATTACCTGCTCAACCACAAACGGGAGCGGAAACCTAATTGGTTACATTTATGAAAAATGTGAACATCCTAACTATTCCCCCCAAATTAGATTATTATTGTTGTCATTTTATTTTTATCTAAGAAATTGTGTTTCTCTAGTTTAGATGATAAAATAAATTTCAATTTCATTGATTTTTATATATATGAAAATAATCATTGAATAAGAACCTTAATGTGGATGGTTATGTTCATCTTAGCAGAGAATAGTTTGAAATGCAAGGGATTCGAACAGTAGTATAAATTAGTGCAAAGCACGTATAAAACAAACTGAAAAGAGCAATGAGAAAGGTCAACTACATGTGCTGGAAATTACATGCCAAAGGTACATGACAAAAGATGGCATCGAAAACAAAAGCATGGGTATCATATATATGATATTTGAGAGCCAGCCACTCTCCATCCTACGGCCCACAATATTAAACTAACAATTAATCTAAGAACTTTCCCACCTGCCTCCCCACCAAAACAAATTCAAAATTCCACTTTAGTCCCTTTTGTATTATCTTCTTCACCAATGACTAAAACTCTATTTCTCAGAAGAAAAAAAAAAACCAGGAACCAAAAGCAATCTACATCTTAAGTAATTCCCCTGAAATTCCCATTCTTTCTATGAAGGAAAAGAATCTGAAAATAGAAAAACTGAAGAAGAAAAGAAAAACTATAAATCGGGGAAATTGTTGAATAAGTCTATGGGTGGAGTGCTAGGGGAAAAGAAGTTTGAAGGACTAGGCATGAAGCTACCTTCTATGAAGTTCCTGTTTCCATGGAGCACCGGGCTCAAATCATGGAAGAAGCTATCCGACGGTGGAGAGAAGAAGTTCGAAGGAATCGGATTGAGCGAAGCAGGCCCCGGTGACAAGATCCCCGGAAACAAACCCTTCTGCCTCACACCACCATCATCACCGTCCATCTCCATCCCTTGCGACACATCTTGAGCAGAACTTGTCTTCATCACTTGATCATCAAGAGAATTAGTGTTATTGTTATTGTCATAATTGGGAGGATTATTAGGATTATTTTGCGTAGGTGGGGAAGAAGATGAAGAAGAGTTTAAGCCCGTGAGGCGTTGGACAAGGTCCATGAAGTCACTAGGGTTTGTGTGGATGACCTTCGGGGACACGGTGTAGATTATGACCGGCTGACGTGGCTGCTGGTAGAGATGAGGCTGGTGGGAGGGTGGTTGTGAGGAGGGTTGGGGAACAATTGGAGGCTTCTTGATCTTGTGAGAGTCTTTATGAACCCTGAGAGGTGTAGGACGTGGGCCTTGAAGCTGAAGCTCTCTTCTCGGAGATTTGCCCGCCGAATAATCCATGCCGGTGAAGGCGAAGGCGAAGACGAAGATGGATCGAAAAAGAAGAACAAGGGTTGATCTGTTTTGGGGTTTTGGTGATGAAGTTGTGGGGAGATTAATTTATGTATCATGTTATATTAATATTGGAAACTCAAAGGGCAGGAGGACACAAGAGCTAGATGTGGTGACATGAAATATTTAAAGGAGAGAGAGAGAGAAGAAGAGAGAGAAGGAGAGCAAGTCAATGAAATGAAGGGGGATGAATTAAATAAAATAATCCAACAATAATGAAATTAGTAAAAATTGGCTACTGGCTATGAGGTTAGCTTGTGGAAGTGATATTTTAGTATGACGGGAGGGATACAGAGGCCGGTTTCGTGGTGGGATGGTGTTTGAATTGAAATTGTCGTAATGTGGGACTTGGAAGGGGTCGTTTGTGTGCCTCGTCACTCTGAGAGGTAATGACGTACTATGTACCCTTGTAAAATAAGCTTTATTATACATTTCTTTTTGTTTTTGTTTTTGTTTTTGTTTTGAGAGAGAGAGCGCTTAGGTATTTAATGGTATTAGATCAGTAACACTACGTATACTGTGTTTGTGGTTAAGAACATTAAACTTTCACCTGAAGTTGTTGGTTCGGTCTCCTTTCTTTCATATCAAAAGGAACAAAATTTATTATCATGAGACACATGTGACTTTACATGAAACAATTACTGTGATATATGTGAATCGTGATAAGTTGTGTGAAAGAAAATACATAATTTAGTTTTATATATATATATATATATATAACAAAGCATAAATATTATATCGTGCATTCGTTAAATGATTCAAATCAATAACTTATCAATCGTAATTAATATGTAATTAAAAAGAATAAACATGCTAGTCATATTATATTCATATACCTTTTTGTGTACCACCTTTTTAATAGAGGTGGATCTCTTTGTATTGGTAGGCTCCACCTCCATTTAAAAAGAAAAAAAATACACAAATGTAATATGCGTAACATTACGCTAAAAAGAATCATTTTGCGGTGTGTCTCATAAGACTGCCGCCCCAAATTTTAAGGATGTTGTGAGAAATTGTGGATTGCGGGGAGCGAGTGTGACTCAAGTAGTTGCAAGTGCTCATGTATAAAGCACACACTTCTAGTATGTGTGGCCCCAAACATATTGATCCTATATTTGTCTTGCATTAGGAGAAGACACTTTGTGTATCACATTGTAATTCATCTTAGAGCATTTTCACCCAGCAACCTAGTCGAGGTAAAAGGCTCTCTAGGCCTCAAAAATCATTTTCAATGCAGCAATCCAGCCCAAGCAGATGGTGGGCTCCACCAAGCCTGGGCAGGCCCAAAGGCAAGAATAGCCTGAACTGTTGCTCTAGGGCAATGACATCATCAATGTAAATTTTATTTTAAAAAATCCAAAAAATTTAGATTTATTTTTATACATATGTATCAATTTTTATTATTATTAATCTCATACATATAAATAAAATTAATCCATATGAATAGTAATTGTCTTTAGGTTGCCATTAGCAATGGGTGGAAAAACAAAATAAAAAAAGGCAGGGGCAATCACTATTCATGTGAATAGTATTTTCCCTTACTTGCCCTTACCCTTTGTCATGGCATCATGGGTGGAAGTGCACTTATGTTTGTTCATTTTTTTCATGTTATGTTTTAGTGCGATGTTTAATTACTTAAAAACGGATTTTGAAATTAATCTGATTTCAGACTTTCCAGCATTTACGGCTAACACATTAAGGATTAAAACAAAAGGTGAGTTTTATCTTAAAATCTATAATTCGTAGTTGAAAAATAAGAAATTAGATTGATTTGAGAGGAGTATCCATACCAATTCATTCTCTCCTCTGTTTTTAACTTTTCGGATTTATAATTTTTTTTTTCCATTTGAAGTAAATATGTCATTATTGTTGATTTAAGTGTGTTTTGGAGTTTCTAATACTCATCCTAATAACTTCTTTGGGGCCCCCTCCATACACCGGTTCAAGGTCAACACAAATGGAGCTGCATGTAGAAAGTTTTCTAGGTCTGGTCGGATTTGGAGGCTTCTTCCAAAATAGCTAAATTGTAAAGGGTATAATTGTATTAGATGGACTTGTGTGTGTTCTTGGTTCTTGGGTCACTCAGTTGCGTTAAACTTGATTCCAACCTTGCCCTCATTCATATCCATTTCTTCATGTTGTATTTGCTCCACCATAATTATATTTGCTTTGCACAAACAAACCTTCGAAGAAGCATCTAGAGAAAGGGGAAAAACAGTAACAGTTGAGTTCATCTTCTCGAGCATCAATCAATTGACTTAGTAAACAAAACAAGTCCAGCATCACTAATAAATTTGAGTCATGCGGCGTGAGGAGACTCCAGACGACGATTTAATTTTAACCCAATGAGAAAGGTAGTCGGCTTAATTAAGTCTCACCAAAACTCGGTAAGAAAAATTCAATGGTGACCTTTGTTTGTTGGTACTTGCTTGGTCAACCCAGTGGGGTGAGAGTGACCGGACCGCGACTGAGGCAAACTGCCATCAAGATTGGTGGAAGTGAAGTTGGTGAACTATGCAAATGTTTTTAATTTGTTTTGACCTGTGAAAAACAATAGATTTACTATTTTGTTTTGTCAATGTGAAAAACATTTGATTGATGGAGAGAAAAATTACATAGGAAAGCCCAATAACGTAAGTATGAAGAAAAGATCGGACTGGGCCTCCAAAATTAATAACCTAATTGGGTCCACAGACAAAATATTACAAAACCCAACCCAAACATGAAATGGAACAAAAACCGAAACGTCACCCAGACCAGCTCCGGTCCAATCTCAATCCGCCTGGTCCGATACAAAACCAAGGAGTCGAACCGCCTCCCGATCTCGAGAAAAAACTCTGTTTTTGTCACTCAACATTGTCTTGCCACATGGTTGGAACATCCTACATGAATTTTTATCCTAGTTGTTATAGCAGAGACATTTCAAGTCATAGTGAATGTACTTGAATTGAAACTTAAAATTCATGGGACTGATCGTAATACAGAAACATAACTTTTCATTCAACAACCGTTTTTTATGAGATTTTAACTTATGAACTCGTCCAACAAAATAGAGGCTAAAACAATTAAACCAAACAGTGATCGGCAAAAGTACCGTCTGTTAAAGAAGCTGTAAGAATTATATTGGTTTAACATGTTGGAGAGATTACGTTGTCCATGAAATTGAAAAGAGGAAAATGAGTAATGGGCCTCATTTCAATTCAAATTGTCCTTGGTTAGTGGGATGACCACTTCTTGTTGTTGACCCTATGATGAGTGACCTTTCATTGCTGAAGCATGCGCTCTTAAAGGTTAATGAAAATGGAAGGTCTTCAAATTCACTGATGAGTTGTTTCTGTTGTCTAAGCACAACCCGTTGGGAACTCAAACAAAAGAAAAGTGTACCTAACCTACCTTTTAATTTTGATGAACCGCCCAAAGAATTTTCAGTGACAGGATTGTGTTTGCTTTTCCTACCACAATCAACCGTTGTTTGTATTCAACATATTTCAATGTCTATTTCTTCAAAACCCCCAAAAAAAATTAGCCCTGGTGCTGTGCAGTACCCTCAAGTTGAGGGAGTTGATTGCCATATTATACTGTTCATGTAATCTCTAGATATTTCGCGAAGCTTTAGAATAAGATTTGGATCAAAGTTTTGCTATCATGAGAGAAATTATTGTATGTGACGGTAACATAAAGAAGTTGTAATTGGTCCCCGAGACTTGATTGTCCACGTTCTTCAAGCAACTACTGTCGGCCCCGAGACAGCAAATTTAAAAGGTACGCACGTACTGAAAGGAACAAAACACTAGAACTCAGCAAAATCTGATCATATACAGCAACAAGACCACCGCATTTATATAGAATCGGTTTCCGTTTTCTTCACTCACACCAACTAGTGCATGGCTCTGTCGTCGTCCTTTGGCAGTCAATGTGCCCTGTCCTTTGGGGCACCGCCCAATCCTTTGCAACCATCAAATTCTAAAGCTACGATTGGCCACAGACACTCACAGAAGTCACAGTGGTGTGCAACTTCCATTATATGAGGTTGTTGACATTCGTTTGTAGATATATAAACAGGACAAAATCTAATGTAACTGCTGCTTGAATTATTGGCAGCTGAATTAAAATGACAGATGTATGGCTCCAAGTCAAGACAGAGGAGGAGTCGAAATTAATTCCAAAAGGTCTCATGCCATGCCTAAAACGTGTAGTTAAGAATTGAGTGACTAGCTGGCTTGAACTTTTGATTATAGATAGTTATATATCATCGGAATGAGAAGATATACAAATACCTGTATTTATAAAAAGAGATGTAAAACAAAGACAGGTAAACATAAATCAAGAGAGAGAATGAGGGAAAGAACAAGGGGATCTAATTAAGAAAGGAAATCAATGGAGGAAAGGTACGTCATCAATATCGGATTCTCTAGAGGCCGAGAGAGAGACAAACACATAGGTGTAGCCCTACCCTACACCTGCAAACAAACAAAGAAGTGGATGTACGGAATAAGAGTCGAACTTAAAACCACTTGCAAAGAATGCTCTGATACCATATTAGACAATCATTAGTCTCAAAAATTTACGATGTGTCAAAGAATGTGCTAACAATGTATATCAAGTGTACATTCCTAACACTTTTCAAGTAGAATATAATAATAAACAAAAAATTCTATTACATATTACATATTACATAGGATACCATGCGAGCTTATACCTCTAGGATCTCTGAGTATTTACCTTACATTTAAGGATGTAGTTCGAATCTCCACTCCTATATTGGCCATTCATCCAAAAAAAAAAAAGTATGGAATAGACGATCACACTATGTTGCTTCACATCATCACATGCAATATACGGACGCATTAATTAGAAACCCTGTAGACTGATTTGGCACTGTCACTCACACTGGACAGGATTGGCCTTTATAAATCTTCAAAACCATTCTTTCCAAATGCATCCCTTTCCACTTATCTTCTTTGCTGCCTACTTCATTCGCATATTTTCTAGCTCACAAGTAATTGATCTTCTTCTTTCTCACTCTCCACTTCACTCAATTTACTTTAGTTTGACACATTTTATCATATATATAGAATTGGAATTTAATCAGAGGGAGGCAGTTACAAATATAATTGATGATTAGATTTTATTATCAGAAGCTAGAATAACGTATCTTTTTTCTTTTTAAGATTGTCTTTTTTTGGTTTTCTAATGCACTTGACTCATGGCACAGAGTTGAATTTTTCAAGCAGTTGAAAGAACGTATGGAGGCGGGTCGAGATTGTGAGTTAGACTGTGGTTCTGGTTTTGATCAGAGCACGTTTGAAGCTGCAACAACTGCACTGAGGACCGGAAACAAAGAGTTGTGTGTAAGCCAAGAAATGTTTGGCTGCTGCAACACAACTTGTATAACACAGCATGAAGAAAAGAAAAATGAAGCTGGAATATTGCGCAAACTAAGGAGAAGTTTTGAGAAGAAAATGGAATCACCAAGTGGAAAAATGATTCAGAAAACACAGTCGTTTGGCTCCCAACTATTGATCAACATGGATGAATTTATTCCTAGTGTTACTGGAAGCTTTGACAAGAAAGGTTCCATATTAAGCAGGGCATCTAGCAATGGGTTGGGCTATTCTTTCTCACTTGCTGCAGGTGACATCTCAGATATTGCGTTGAGAGTGCAGAGTCCAAAACACAGTATGATACTACTGCCAATTTTAAGTTATAATTAACCTACGTTTTTAGTATCAAAGATATATAAGAATTTTTTTTTTTTTTTGGTTGAGAGATTACTTGGATGATATTTGCACCCTGTGCACAATTTGATAGGCCCCAGTGGAGGAAAAAGGAAATATAAAATAAGAATTCTCAGTTTTATTTATTTATTATTTATCAAACAATATTTGTGAAGTTGGGATTTAAACTCGGGACCTCGGATGCTGGGGTAGATGTTTAACTATTGAAACCAACTAGATCTTTGTATAGTAATATTTCTCCTTCCATTATTATAAGGTGTCCTAAGTTCGAATTGCCCTTAGATTCTTCAACATAGAGCTACAAACTCTTTCATGTGTGAAAGTCTCAGGTAAGGTAGTTTGAGTGTGAGGTGTGGAGATAAAAGATACTTGCTAATACAATCTAGATCCTAATAATGACAAATTAAATTAATGTTTGCCTCACTTCAGAAAAAATAAATAAGTTAACTGACTAACTTATGATCTTTATGGTAAAAGACAATACTTCAACAGCTAAGTCTACTTCAACTGAAGAAGGAGGTCCAGATGCAGACAAAGGGAGAAAATTACATGTGGAACCTACCTTACCAATTTATCTTAAGGTGACACATGAAACCAACAGATGCATATTAAGACAAATGGTAATTTGGTTTATTTAATTGTTTCAACATTATGAATTGTGTTGCAGTTCGAAGATGTGAAGCATAAGGTAGCTGCAAAGGGTGTGAAAAGCTCAAATGCAGAGTACATACTGCATGGAATCTCTGGCTCAGTGCTTCCAGGAGAGGTTCTTGCTCTAATGGGACCTTCAGGAGGCGGCAAAACAACCTTGCTCAATCTCCTCAGTGGAAGAGTCAAACTCAACAGCGGCACCATCACTTACAATGACCAACCATACGCCAAGTCCCTCAAACGGAGGTATATATGACACATAACATGACAGTTGCTTACTCGTTACTATACAAATAAAAACAGAGGTTCAAATCTCGGCTCATATATAAACAAATGAAATGTTGTTGCGTCGGTTGGGATTTAAAAGTAGAGAACTTGATTTTGCAAATTTGCTGAAACTGATTTTGATGAAGCAGGATTGGATATGTAATGCAAGATGATCTTCTGTTCCCCCATCTTACAGTCAAAGAAACTCTAACTTATGCTGCCTTACTCCGTCTTCCCATTACCTTAACCAGAAACCAGAAAGAAGAAAGGGCCATGGATGTAATTAATGAGCTAGGCTTGGAAAGGTATCTGTATTGAAATTCTATGTAACATTAAGCATCCATCTGTTACTATTGGAAGGATCTTCTTAACTAATTTCCGGAATGAGATTGGCTCCTTGAACCATATGTGGTTTACTTTTCAGGTGCCAAGACACACTAATTGGTGGCACATTTGTTAGAGGAGTTTCTGGTGGTGAAAGAAAAAGAGTATGCATTGGCAATGAAATCCTGCTCAACCCATCACTTCTGTTTTTAGATGAACCAACATCTGGTCTTGATTCGACAGCAGCACTTCGAACACTTCAGATGCTTCACATTATTGCAAAGGTACTGGAATTTGAATTGTTTGGATGAACAACATGAATTGTTCATATGAAAATCATTTAAAAAAATCAAAATATTGGGTTGTGCTTCTGTATATTTTAGGCTGGAAAAACAGTGGTGACTACAATACATCAACCGTCTAGCAGGATCTTTAACGAGTTTGATAAGCTTATTCTCTTGGGTAGAGGAAGCTCCTTATACTTTGGAAAAGCCTCTGAAGCAATGATGTACTTCTCCTCAATTGGGTGTGCACCCCTTATAGCTATGAACCCGGCAGAGTTTCTCATTGATCTGGCAAACGGTAACACAAATGAAAAATCACTTCCAACAGAATTGGAGGATAGAGGGCCTTCTGCAGTTGACGTCCACGAGGTTGATTCGAAAACTGAATTTTGAATCCCACTTATAAATTTATAATTGCTAGCATGGAGCACAATCTTATTTTACATTTTTATGCAGTTTTTAGTTGAAGCCAATCAAATCAGACTTGGAAAAATGGAGAAGGCAAAGCTCCTAAGCTCTGTGCTGACAGAGGGTGAGAGTCAGATGCAGAGGATGTCATATTCAAGGGAATCAAAAGCAACTTGGTGCGAACAGTTTTTGATTCTTTGCAGGAGGGGCCTTAAAGAGAGACGCCACGAATACTTAAGCTGTCTGCGTGTAGTTCAAGTTATCTCCACTGCTATAATCATAGGACTTCTATGGTGGCAATCTGATGCTTCATCCCCAAGGCGAGTTCAAGATCAGGCAGGATTGTTGTTCTTCATTTCAGTATTTTGGGCTTTCTTTCCTATGTTTACTGCAGTTTTCACATTTCCACAAGAAAGAGCAATAGTAGCTAAAGAGAGATCAGTGGAGATGTACAAACTCAGTGCCTACTTTTTAGCTAGAAACATCAGTGATCTTCCTCTTGATCTCCTGCTCCCGATAGTGTTCCTCGTGATAGTGTACTTGATGGCAGGCTTGAAGCTCAGATTTTCTGCATTTTTTCAAACAATGCTTACAATTTTCCTCAGCATTGTGGCCTCTCAGGTAAAAATTATAAAAAAACTATCATATCAATAACTGTTCTTTTCCTTGAAACAAAGGCAAAAGTACTCTGTGTGTGTGTGTGTGTGTCTGGATTAAGAGATTATAAACTTCAAAATTGCAGGGTCTAGGATTGAGCATAGGTGCAGCATTTATCGACGTGAAAAAGGCAACAGCGCTAGCTTCCATCATTGTTATGACATTCATGTTATCTGGTGGATTCTTTATCCAGGTAAGATATATAACCTAGCCAACAAGCACATTCTGGATTTGTTAAACAGAATGTGACAAGTACATTATAAATTGTGTGTGGGTGCAGAAAGTTCCATCAATGGTTTCGTGGATACGCTCTATCTCTTTCAACTACCACACATACAGGCTACTCCTGAAAATTCAGTATGGTTGCTCATCAGGTAATTCAGGTACTTCTGGATATGAAGCTTGTCAGTCTCCCTTCATCAATGAATTAAGACTTGACTCTGGTGTGATGGAAGTGGGAGCTATGATGGTGATGATCATTGGGTACCGATTACTGGCCTATTTATTACTCAGAACAGTGAAGTTCAAGACAATGATGTAGTAGGATATCCAATTCTGAGACTACTTGATAATGAAAATCCCAGAATGTTTCTATCCATCGAAAATAGTACCTCTGTTCCCCATGTATTTCGATTTATTAAAAAATAGTTCAGTTTCTATGTGAGATTCTTGGACTGTTCAACAAAATTTATGTATGTCAAATTGAATAATCTAATATTTACTATAACTTGATTTTCCCACACTCTGTGCAGAGATATTTCGCATGTTCAATTTGTCAAGCGAGTTGTATAACATTTACTAGAGACTTTCTTAATTAGTATATTAGATGGTTATCTTCAGTCTTCATCATATTTAAAAGGAGAGTAACATGTTCGTCATACGTACCAAATCTATAATCTATCATTTTTGTGCTTAGGGTCCAGAAACGCAAACATTTTGCGGCCACTTCCATATCTTCTATATGTTTACATTTTGCAAGAATTTCATTGATGCAAGCATTTTTACTATAGATCTTCTTGAAGCTTCTCCGAAAAAGAAGATTTCTATAGAAATTTTGATGTCCATCAGCTGAAGAGGGTGAAAGAAAGTGAGATGAGGATGAAAAATTATGGGGCAGAGAGGGACTATCTTTTGCTTCGATGAACACCATCCATCCCCATATTAACACCATATAGATTCTCAAATGCTTCTTTCCCATTACTTACTTTTACTGTGAATTGTTTGTCATTTCAAAAGGTTGATATGCATACTTGAGGGGTTAAACTTGAGCACCACTTAGCGTCTAAATTATACCCTTCACTTTAAATTGTTAGACTACTTGATTCAACCACCGATTCATTAATTACTTATAATCAAAGAGGGCAAAACCACAATTATAATAAAAGAGTAAGGTTGATGGTGATTAATCAAAGACGGCAAAACCACAATTATACCCTTTTAACAATGAAGAATTTGAATAACAAACTTGAAATATAAGGATAATATAACTCTACTTTTTTACTCCCTCATTTTCGCTTCAATGTTATTAGTAGTGGAACCATTCATTACATGTTATATTTTATTTTGTCAAGTTTCTAATGTAGGACCTTATATTCTTCAACACTCCCTCTCTCGTGGAATCACTCTTTAGTGGGCCATACATGTAACCAATCCCACATTTATAACTTGCTCACTCTACTGTCCCAACTAAATATTCAACATGTGTGGGGTTTGATATAAAAGGTCTCGATGTTATTAGTAGTGAAACTATTTTTGTCAATTATATCTCTTACTTTTTGTTATAGTAGAATAATCTCTCCTTTTTTAATAAATAACAAAAAGTTATGTCTTAGGTCATTACTTTTATCTTCGGTCACTACATTTTGTTCGGTGTTTTTTTTATAAATATTCTAAACTCTCTTCATGCCTAATACTATCTAGTTTATGTAATAATTATTTATATAAACTTAAGATCCTTGCAAGCTTAAATTATTTTTCCTTTAACTTTATATCTTTTTACTAGCAATTGTTTATTTTATAAAGGCAAAAATATTATAAAGAAGATCCACGATGGATCTGATGACCATGCAAATTAAAGTTAACTCTATAACTAATATCTCAAAGGAAGAAGATGAAATCAAATACAAGTATTATCAGTAGATATAGCAAAATAAAGAAAACGAAAAAAAAAAAGGAAAAAACCCTAGAAAAATCTTGAAAAAGACCTTGCCACCACGAGCTTATTTGATTTCTCAAATTTCAGAACTGAAGAGCATGCGTTTAGGCAACCATCAAGCTTCGGTGACATTGAAACACTTAACCACCCATTTCATCATCAGGTGGGCCAATGGTCCCACAGAAAACATCGTCTGGCTTACGTGGATTTTGAGCCATGATCAACATCAATTACTCAAATGGTAGCCTATGAGTCATGCATGCAACATTACTCCCGTGCTGTTTTTGACACATTGAACATGACCTTAATTCCAGACAAGGCTTTGGAGAGAGCCTTGCAAGTTGGCAGAATCGAATAAGATGCTTGAAGAAGAAGAAGAAGCACTTGGGTTTTGTGATGATTTTGTTTTGTGATTTTGTGAAATCTGGAAAAATAAAAACTAAGGAGAAGTAGAGACGTGGAAGCTATTTGATCCTCTACTTCGCATCTTTCGTGAAAGCGACGCCAAACCCCCACGTGATTTAAATGTTTGAAACTCATCATCAAAGAGGTTTTCGATCCCATGGAGTTGGATGATATATATTGCAACTCTCGTGATCATGAGATTGATGTTTGCCCACCACAAACACCATTTTTAACTTCAATCCTACGTGCAATAATGACATCCAACTTCATTGATTTCGGTGGCCGGAAAAAGAATACAATATTATTGAAAGGAAATCACGAATGAATCACAAGGACGTCATATGAATTGACTTTGTTTCTAGGCTATAGCAATTATGTTTTCATCAAATTTTAGTTGTAGCTATATTTTGCAATTTACTGATCACATTTCAACAGTTACGGACAATCGTTTACACGTGTATATAATTATTTCAAATCGGCTATGTGTGTAAACCTACAAAGAACATACAATTATAAATCACTTACGTGTGTAGTCGATTGTCGTTTACAAAAATCTCACATCACATACATTTTATTTTTATCACACTCACATATGTTATCTGTTTAAATTAAAAATTCTAAGATTTGTTTTAATCATTGTGTCATGCATGCATCACCCATCGTAAGAGGTTGTAAATTCTTCCCACAAACATAAACCACGTTAAACAATGTCTTTGTTTTGTTTTTGGAGATATCCCCTTCTTAGAAAAAAGGACAAAGCAAATTAAAAGATGGAATTTGGTTAAGTTTCAAATGGGGGAAAATTAATTGAGGCGATCCGTCGACGCATGAAGTTGCCCTCTTATACCTGAACATTTGCACGCATATGCTGTCAAATGCCGACGTAATTTCTTGATGCCTTTGTATTGTTCGCTAATGGATATGCTTATTGTAGATAGTTCTATAATTTATAAACAATGACAAAGCTAGCTTGTCATTTTTGGGCAACGACTCTAGATTTTTAAAATTTTCCATATCGCTGCGTAAATTTTTGATGAGATAAAGAGACAGAGTCACACGAAAGATGAAATTTCGAAACATATATATGAGTTGGGTAATGTTATTTTATTTGGAAAAAAATTTATTTGAATTACAAGTGTTGGAATTTTTGTGACTATTTCAAAAATACAAAATTTATTTTATTATTTATTTTATGTTTCCAGATTTTGTGTGGTTTAATTACAAGTTTAAACTGAATTTATTTTGAAGATTTATTATATGAATGTTATGATCTGATTGTATATATTAATTTTTATTTCAAAAGCTTATTTGCGTGAGTTTTAGCAATTTTAGTCTTCAATTGGGATAATTATTGATTTGTTTTAAAGGTCTTTCTACAGCTTTATTCTCAAAGCTTTCATACGAACTTAATTTTTTTCAATGCCTTTGGCATTTAAAGATTTGAATTCAAAAATCATTTGCGTCAGTTTTGGTTGACCAATTTCTATTTTGCAATTGCTATATTGTTTTGCCATTAATTTGCTGATAATATAGCTGTTAAGTTTGTGAAAACGGGCAGACAATTATGTGGTTTTATTACTATTTCTTTTAATGCCTTAGCTTCTTGTTGAGGCGACTAACTATATATTTAAGCCCATTCTCTTTAATAGGGCATAATATATGAGGTAATTGTTCTTTCATATAAACCTTGAGGGAAAGATTCGAGTTGTTTATCCAACTCAAGTATTGTGAGTGTACGCTTATGATGGTCATATAGGTTGTTGTATCCTAGAGGGTAGGGTGCCATACAACCCTTGTTACACCGAGACTTGTCTCTGAGAGGCGAAATTTACTCTTAAGGACAGTGAATGACACACCTCAACCTAAAGCTAGTATTCTACTCAAAGTATCAATGGAGACCAACTTCTACATCCCAAAAGATAAGCATCTTGCTGTAATTTCATTGGTTTTATTTAATCTACTATATCAATGTAAATTACAATTTTCTAATATATATTCCTGTGATGTTTTGCAGGAAAGTGGCATCCATAAACCAAATTTTCCAACAAGAAGTAGTTCATCTATAAACTTATCTGATCAATTACTTATAATCACTAACTATTACATGATTGTTTACTTCAAAAGCACAACTAATATATATATAGAGTAATGCTCAAAAGCTAACTAGTTAGTTACTATGTCGTCATTTCACCGTCTCTACAATATATCTCATGATTCAATTCATTTACATTTTGGATCTTCATTAAAGGATCACCTTTCCAAAAATTCACTCACGTTGAAGAACATTTATCTAACTCTCACCAAATAAAAAGACAAACACAACATTTTTAATAAACAAGGAAATGTTCATGAATAATCAAGTACTTTGGCCACGGGTTATCTGTGGCTGACACGTATTGGTCATGGGTGTATCCGTAGTTTAAATGGAGCTTTTCTACTAATGAGTGGCTAAGCAAATTCCCATTTGGATGAAATTTTGCAGAAATAATCTTTAAATGAAAAAGCTGAATAATTTGAATTATGAAGTAGACCCAAATGAGTAGTTAGGGTGGTTTTGACTTATTAATTGATTAACGCTTAAGCATCATTCAATCTTATAGGCTATAGCTAGAATAGTATTGCATGACTGGCAAAAAGAGCAGCAGATACGTTGACTATGATTACTAGTATCAAATGGAAGATCAATTCATACACAATTTAAGATTGGAGTGAGTGGTGGACCAACACAGTCCGCAAATTGAGATCAAGTATTTCAATTCAAGTCTCCAAAACAAGCTTATATTTTAATGTTTGAATAAATTAAAGTTGAAATTAAAAATTTGAGAGGAATGAAATGCTGCCACGTAACAGAGTGAGCCATGTGGGGGGCTTATGGGATGTGAAATGCAAGTTTATGCAACATACCCGCGACGTTAGCCTATGATTAATTAAGTAATCAAATCTTTCTTCCTTCCTTCCTTGCACACACAGTTGCACTAATTCCTCGCTAATCCCAAGAAGCAACGTACACTGTATAGTATTAGTCCATACATGCATTGCATGCATGCCCACAATTAACTTGTTGACATTCTAAAACTAATCAAGATTTGCATTCTCTTATCAACTCTTTTTTTTTTTTGGTTACTATATTTTAAGCGTCCATGTGAACTTCGTATGGTAATCACGCGTTAGGGTTTTAAAATATATTAAACGGTTTATATTATGAAATTACGTTGTGGAGGTCATTTAAGAGATTCTTTATCACATCTCAACAAAAGAAAAATTTATGAATTTGTCACCCTACAACCTATTGTTAAACGTTTTTCGGCAAGATCATTACACTAAGAGCAAGTACTCTTATTTGCATATATTAGGTGCTATTAAGAGAATGAGAATGTGAGAATCGAACTTTTACCTTAAATGTGAGGTAAGTGCCGAATTTCTTCTGTTGTCTTCAATTTTTTTGTTTATTTTAGGCAAGGTCTATAAATATGGACACTAACAAAATAGACAAAACCACAAGATTAGATATACTTGTAATTTTGCCCCTATAATTAATGCTTCTAATAGCCTTCATCCTCTTAAGTTATAATTAAGCATTCATTCCTCAAACTCATTGCCGGAAGTGCAAGTTCTCTGATCCCTAGGACAGGACCATATGTATGAAGGACATATAGCTTTCACATGATGGTACTGGCAAGGCCAAATTGGTAATTTGAAAAACCACCCCACACCCACAGTACAGAAACTATGACAACTAATAAGCTTTGACTTATCAACCACAGTCACTCTCATCCCATATGAATGTGCCCAATGAAGAAATGCCACGTGAGCCGAAGGAGCCACGGCGCTAATCCGCCTAGTAACGAGCACGCCATAACATGTATACATGAAAATAACACACTTTGCATACCAAAATCAAAATCTCACAAATTCACACCCTTCCTTGGTCCTAACGCTTCCCCCAACCGCCCACGTTCATCTTCAACCCCACAATATCCAAATTGGTAATTTCACCTACCCTTCCCCTACAAATTTCTCTCCCACACCCACGCACACGCACACGCACACCTCCCACACATGCCCTTGCACTAACTCCAACGCATACTCTCCTAAATCCCAGACCCTGTTATATACCCCCACAACCTCTCTTTTCTCCACAAACTCATTTCCACATTCCACTTGAAAATACCATTTTGTGTTGCCAGAAAATGTTCTCAGCTCCTGTTGAGCAGATGCTGCAATGCCCGTCTGGGCCGTTCATCATGATGGACAAGAGATCATGGAACAAGCCCCACATTGAGGTTGCCCCAAATTGTCCTCGCTGTGCCTCTTCCAACACCAAATTTTGCTACTACAACAACTACAGCCTCTCGCAGCCTAGGTACTTTTGCAAAGGGTGCAGGAGGTATTGGACCAAAGGCGGTTCTTTGCGCAACGTGCCTGTAGGCGGTGGTTGTCGCAAGAACCGTCGCGGGAAGGCGGCAAAGCTCTCGCAGGCTGACCGCGCTTCCTTGTCTTGCTTTAATCATAACTCGAGTAGTTCTGATGACACATCTGGGCAGTACTCAAGTGGTACTGATAACCAGCCAGGTGGAGGCAATGGATCAGATATTGATTTGGCTGCTGTGTTTGCCAAGTTTTTGAACAACAACTCCTCCAACCCTGCTGATGAGCATGATCATCTTGATCAAGATCATGAACCCAATTTGGTAATTTCCAGCTCAGAGCTAAATGATGTTGATGGGTCCCAAAATTCTTCAAGGGCTGATCAAGATCTTGTTGAAGCCGTTGATCACTTGCTTGGAGGCCTAGTAGCTCCTGATCATCATGATCATCATGATCATCAACATCAACAAATACAAGAAGAAAATGTTCAGAGTTTTATGGGAATTAATCATGATCAACAAGATGATATGAATATTCACGAATTTGGGTTACAGGGTTTGCTAGGGAATGATGACCAAGTGGTGCAAGATGTGTTTTGGTCCGATGATGCAGCAACGACGTCGTCTTTGACGAGTAGCACTGCTAGTTTTTCATGGCAGCCCATGGTGCATCTGCAAGAGCTGGACTATTCACTACCGTCCGATGATGATCATATGAAGATCCCCACCAATCTTTGTAGTGATAATTGGAGCTCCTTTGATTTTTCAGGATTTGAAGTTTTCTCACGGTCTTAATTGGATGCTAATTACAAAGGCATTTTAACTTCTTGTTAGTTAATTTCGTTTTACAATTTTTGTTCTTCTGTAGTTAGGGATCGAGTTCAGTACTGTCACATTGCCATGGTAAAAAAACAATGTCATGGCATATACATATATTTACACCGATATATAATACAATAAATTTTTTATATTAATATATGACCGAGCGAGTCAATTAATATTTTGCTAACTTTATGGCTATTAATTTCTGCTGAGCTCATCACATTTGACTTTTATACATTCAAAGTTGCTTCTATGATTATTAGTTTATCATACGCCCTTATTTTATCAGGTATTTATTCATTGAATATCCTTGAAAAAAATTAGACGAATCGTAATTAATTAATTATGATAAAATAATTAAATAGACGAACACAATTTTTTCAAGAAACACTAAAATGATTGCCTATTAATTAATGCAATGGCAAGTATTTCCTGATTTAAGTGATCTTTTGCGAAAATAATTTATGAAATAAAACTTGAAAAAATTGACGATGAGATCCCGAAATACAATAGGAAGTATGTGTTACAAAGATGTCTCTCTTAATAATTTTTTTTTTGATATGTCTATCAATTCAAGCTCTCTCTGTACGTATGTAATCAAATCAAAACCAACCAAGATATTAAGACAAAAACAAGGACCAAGAACATACAGATACAACCTACAGAGAGCAGAAACATGTTAGCTTGAGTACGGGTGGGCCCCGAAAATTGAAGCAGATGTGGTCCTCCTCAACTCGTCACTATGAAATTATATATATATATATATTGAATAGTATTGTTCGTTATCTTTCCAGGGCATGTTCTACTGTATGCATAATGCATCTGCCTTCTGTACTTATAAATGGATCATGCAGCAATGTACAGCTAGATAAGCCTGCAGCATGTCGTGTACTTTTGTTTAAACGTGTTCTCTTTTTCGTTTTTTTCTCTTTTTTCTGGTGGATCATGTTGTGTTCATTTTTAAACGATGCTACCGTCAGGGGCGCGTAGGTTGATCCAAATTGTTGTACTCGAGTCAAGTCTCACAAACATATTAGTAATTTTGATCAATCTACGCTTATATGCGCTACCGATTCTAACACTCTTTATTTATTTATTTTCAAATAATCTGACTTATGCATAATATTGTTAAACAGTCCATCTAAATTATTGATCAGAGTCCCTAGATTTAATTTTAATGTATAGTAATGGATCACAGTATGGGAACATGTGTAATAATGATATATGAGACGTAAAAGTGAGGAGGCTATTTGAGGAGGTCAATCTCACCATCATCAAATGTAAAGAAATAATGGGGCTTAAACATTTTAAATATTTTGATGGTGGGATTGGCATCCTCACTTTAAACTCCTCATTGTAGATTCTCTCCTATATTGACCAAAAAAAAGGAAAAGAGAAAGGGCATGTATAACCCTTTTTTTTATGTAATTGGAGTCGGAGCTAAGGTGTGAGAAAAGATATGCGTTCTGAATTGCATGATTTAACTACAATTTTTTCTTTGAAGATTTGCAATGTATCATCCTCTTTGCAGTATAAGTTTCGGAAAGCAAAGCTAGACTAATCAGAGCTCTACAAGATTTTCAAAAAAAAATTCTTTCTTTCTTGTTAAGGCTTGTATATAAAGGAGAAGGGCCTCAATTTAATTTATGCCCTGGGCCACCCAAAAGTCATGGCCGGCTCTGGAAGAAGCTATCTAGGCCAGGAGTTCACTCACTACCATCAGATTTTGAACTCGTGTTCTTAGCCACAGAAGTCAAGCAAATCCTAAAATCAAGTAAATTCTAATAGATAAATCCAAATAGAGCATTCAGATTGTATTTGAATACCAATTTATGTGTGAAATAATTGGTTATTGGTTGTAAATAAATGAGACTCTAATCTCCACCATTATATCAGAGAAGGCATGTAAATAAATGTGGCTTGGTAGAACCGCAGAAGTCGAGAAATTCATGTTCAGTGTCTACCCCGAAGCTTGTCTAAAAGTGTGTCTAATCCTTCATGCGGGCCACTTCCATGAGACTTCAGCAACAACGCTGCAAAACTCAAAAAAGTAGAGAAACCCAATTAGCCTTGCCCAAAAAGAAAGGGAAAAAAAAACCACTTAAATTAGGAAATTTGAAAATAATTTGAGACTAATAAAAATATATTAGCATTAATTATCTCATTTGGATCTCAAAGTTAGGCTTCAAATATGGTATTGTTACCCCAAATAAAACCTCCCCATTGGAAGTGCCCCGCATGCAATGTGTAAGTAACTGAGTGTTTGCATACCTTCAGCCGCCATTGGATAGAGATCAAAGAAGGTACTTGCTGACTTTAAAAGTTTCTGCGTATTTATACAAATAAATGAATCAAACAATCAATCAAAGGAAGTAATTGTATGTAAGCATGATAACTAGGTTATATGATCCGTACCAGTACCAAGTCACCTGGTTTGAATGGAAGTTCTTCCATGCCAGTTGCTTTCCTGCATGTGTTCTCTTGTCAGGGCAGAATTTAGATCAAATGTATAATTTCTCTAAAGTACAAGACAATTGGAAATAATACCTAAGAAAGAGCTCTCCTTCAACTTGTTCATATTCAAAGAATGTGCAACCAGTGGCAAAGGGTATCTCTTTGTCTTTCCACTCTGTAAAACATCCAAAGACAAATCCAATCACTAGAAAATTTCATTTGAGGTGCCAATGTTATGTCCTATTGCAAAACATTCTTTTAATTGATTATATTTACACAATTATTAGTCGTGTTCAACTTTGTTTACTCAAACATGACCAAATTATTAAACACGTAACACGATACGACACACAGTGACGCAGTCAAATTTAAGATGATTAAGGTTGTGAAAGTTACCAAGATGCCAAATTACACTGGCGGTCAAGTTTCCACCTTCAGTCGCAGCATCAATGACGAAATGAATATTTAATCCCATCGCATCCATCACCTTGCTAAGAAAATGCACGGTCGCCTGGGCATATTCCCAAACACCTCATTTCATTAGTAAAGTACCTCTTTAACAAAAAAATTTCTTAATCAAATGAAATTTTGACCCCATTCTAAATCTCATTTATTCTTTAAACAAATAAGATATTGACATATATACTGACATTATTTTTCGTGAATAAATTAGGCGAATAAATCTAGTGTTCCTAGCATGTTTGTAATTAATTTCTCAAATACCAACAAAACCTATTAACTTGTGTCGCATCTTCCAATTTCAATAAAATTCACTATGAGTAGAGATGAAGGAGGAAGCAATGAAACCTCTTTTCCTACAAAAGGAACATAAAAGACAAGGTCTTGATAATGGCAGTCATCAGCCAGAAGTTGCTCTAGAGCTTGAATGTCCTTGGCATTGATGGCCTTGTAGAAATCTTGAACTGCCTCCAACACAGAAGGTGGGAGTGGCAGAGGTGCAATCCCACAAGATCCATCATCACTGCCAAAAACTCTCCATTTCTCATATTTGCAATTTTTCCCAACAATATTTGAAATTAATTTTTGCTGCAGCTTTTTCCCACTTAATGACAATTGGGTCTTCTGGTTTCTGATATGACTTGTTGCATTGAGTGCTTGTGGAAAAACAGAAAACAATGTGTTGAGGTTGAAGCTCTTGTTTGGGGTGAGGCAAGCTCCTACAGAATATTGGGTCAGAGAGGCCATAATTGGGAAAATTTGTGAGAGAAAGAGAAAAGTTGTTGTTAGGCATCCTAATTGGTTGTTATAACAAATAAGATGATTGCAAATGAGGCAAGGAATTGATGTTCCTTATTGTAAAGCATTATGGAACTTTTGGTGCACTTTTTATCCATCTGCAGCATAATTGTGAACTAGGCAAGGAATACTTTCCATGTTCTAACCAATATTAAGCTTGGGCCAGTTAGGGCCCAAATACAATGCCTTGATTGGGCTGATTTTGCATTGAAAGTAAGGTGAATGCTAGGTCCTAGGTCCAATCACAAGAAAACCATACAAACTCCCCTAATGATTATTAAAAAATTTCCCGACATATTGAATAAATACATGTATTATAATATAAGTGAATTAATAATAGCACGTGATTAACATCGTATATACTTACCTCTTTGGACTGATTGCAATAATCTAAAATTTATAGGGCTTCGAAAAACTTTGGCAGCAAGTATACTTGGGTAAAAATGAAATTAATTAAAAGAAAATCTAAAATACCTAACATATTCAAGATTTTACGAAGTGTATGTTTGCACATTAGAGTAAAAATCCAGATCTCATTAGGTTTTTATTCTTTTTCTTCTTAAATCTTTTGAACATATCTTAATGTAGTCCAACCTGCAATCAAGATCCAATATCTTCGATTATGATATGTGAACTGCAAAGGCCAATTCCTTCCCGTTGGTTAGATTTTGCGAAGCACAACAACAGAATTACTGTTCTGTCTTTCGCTTTTTGTGCCTCCCTGCTGAAGCAAATATGCGGCCCCCCACCCCTACCCCCTCCATAACAAGCCTCTCTTTTAGGCCATTACCACACGCTTTATTGGGCCACTTTATTCAATGATTTGTTTTACTAAGTCCAAACTTCTTCATTCAGTGCACTCAATTTATAAGCGACTATGAGATTAATTTGTAACTCAAGTGATTAAGACTCTCATTCATGTACCCGACAATCGATATATAAGTAGGTTGTAATTTAAGTGATTAAAAACATTCACTTATGCGCACATATATTATCGAACATCAACAAAAATGTCATTATTAAGTTGATAAGTGAATGATATGTCTAACCTTCGTGATCATCTAGAGGGTTAACCCTAGTGTCTCCTATCTTCACTTTCTGTTGATGCAATTTCCTTTCTAGGCATTTCCAACCTCTTTTAATTCCATTTTTTTCACCATCTTAATTAGCTGGAAAGAGTTATGGGTCACTATCAAGTAAAACCAAAAACCCAGATGAAAACTTTGCAAATTGAAATAGTCATTTGGCACCAAATGTGGTTGGGGGATCACTTGCCCCCACCATCCATACGTAACTTATCCCCTTACAGATATTCCACTTGTTTCCATTTCACATTGAGGAGACATCCTTATGAGACCTACGCTAGTGATGCATCATTTTCCTTATTCTTTTCTGTTTGTATGTTTGCTTTATTCCCAAAATTCTCTTCAGTGCCATGTTGACTAGGGCTTCCCTATAATTGTAGGCCTATATTCCCTACACTACACCTCACAATATTTGTTAGATTTATGTACTTAATTTCTCACAAAATAATTCAAATACAAATTAATTAATGCTCTAGTGTATAATACTTGCCGCCTTTTGTTCCCTATATATATCTCTCTCTTTTTCCCTGAATTAAGAAGGAGATGGGGTATTCTCACACACTGCCAAGGTACTATGAGGAATGAAATGGTATTCTCGCACACATTGGTGTGCAAATCAAAGTTCTTTTCCACTAGGCTATACCCCGTTAGTCCCTATATATGTTAATTTACTATCTACTTCTGTCCATGGACGTTGAAAAGGAAACATGATCTGATAGAAAAAAAAATGGGTCAGAAAGAAAAAAACCAATACATCCAGGGAGGTACTTGCAAAGTTTTTACTAGTAGGTCATGGACAAAGCAAATTTGAGCTGCTTTTTTTGGGGGTTTTGGGAAGGTTCATGCATGGGCAAGGAAAAGAGCCTTTTTCATGAAGAGGCATGGACCTGTGTTGTTGTCCCTTCAGAAAACCGCTGACTTACTTCCATGACATGAACAACTTTATCAGATACAAAGGTGATCTTAAGACCTCACCATACTCCTCCTCATCACATAAAAAAGTTGAAGTGTCTCTTTTTTTTTTTCAATTTTTTTTTTTTTTTCTCTTGTTGGGTTGGGAGGGCTGCTTAGTCATTTTCATTATGTGGATTGTTCTGCAATTAACTAAAAAGATGAGCAATCATTATATAAAGGGATTTAGAGTGAATCCACCAAACGATAGCAGTATATCCATAGCATACTACTAAAGCTTGTTGTACAACAGAATTTGAAGCATGCAACCAAGTATGCAGAAAGCAAAATCTACCACATGGATGTTCTTGTATTTGTACAGTATACTTCAAAGACGAAAAATCGAGCACTTGCAGACGATGAACTCTCATCTTATCAGTTAACCTACCTAATTACAAGAGATCCCATCCAAATTTGGTGAACAAAAGGAGAAAAGCTTAACGAAATCTTTCTTTTATGTCCTGTAGTGATTTTGCCTCTGGTATTTTTCATAATGTTATTGGTTTTGACTAATTTCCAAATGTTATGAGAGGGAAAAAAACAAAAAAATATACACCCATGACAGAAAGGAATAGATGAATAATTAAAGATTTGTCAATTTTTCGAAGGCGGCATGTCCCTCATAACCCCAATCATATAAACTATAGTTAGGTCCCTTCATACTCAAAATTTTCTATGAATTTATATATATAATTTTTTAATATATCCAGAACTGCACTAGAAACCATAAACTAATCTGTCCCTCCAAGGCCCTAGCTTTTAGTCTATTTCAAGGAAATTAAAGCAATGTTTTCCATTGAAAAAGCAGTTTGAAAGATTGAGGCAGCCAGTTCAATATCCCACTATCACATGATGAGAGATTTAAAGAGACTTAGATGAGATAGAAAGTAGCAGTGTTGTTATTAACCTCATCATGTCAAGCAATGCAATCACTATTATTCTCTTGCTTCTCAATATCTCTCTGTTTCCTGCCACCTCCTCTGCTCTGAACCAAGAGGGCCTCTCCCTACTTTCATGGCTTTCAACCTTTAATTCTTCTTCCTCTGCTACTTTTTTCTCTTCATGGAATCCAGCTGACCAGGATCCATGCAAATGGGATTATATCATATGTTCCAGCAGCAGGTTTGTTTCCGAAATCACAATCACCTCACTCAATGTTCCTACCAGTTTCCCAAGCCAGCTCCTCTCCTTCAACTATCTTTCCACCATTGTAATCTCAAATGGGAACCTCAGCGGGGAAATTCCACCCTCAATTGGAAACTTGTCTTCACTTACCACCCTGGATCTCAGCTTCAATGCTCTAACAGGTAAAATTCCACAGGAGATAGGAAAGTTATCCAAATTGCAGTTATTATCACTGAATTCCAATTCCTTGCATGGTGTCATTCCAAAAGAAATTGGAAACTGTTCACAGCTTCAACGACTTGAGCTGTACGATAACCAGCTATCCGGAAAGGTTCCTGCAGAAATAGGCCAGTTATCGGCTCTGGAAATCTTCCGTGCAGGCGGGAATCCTGGAATTCATGGGGAAATTCCAATGCAGATATCAAACTGCAAAGCACTAACTTTTCTTGGCCTTGCAGCTACGGGAATCACGGGGCAGATTCCAAGCAGCATAGGACAACTAGAGAATCTCCAAACACTTTCAGTCTATACTGCAAACCTCACAGGTGCCATCCCACCAGAAATTGGTAACTGTTCAGCCTTGGAAAATTTGTTTCTGTATGAAAACCAGCTTTCTGGTCATATTCCCGGTGAATTTAGTCGGTTGAAAAAACTCAGAAGAGTTCTACTGTGGAAGAACAATCTAACTGGAAGTATTCCAGGTGATTTAGGGAACTGTTCGCATTTGATAGTGATCGATTTCTCAATGAATCTTCTGAGTGGTGAGGTTCCTCCGTCTCTTGTAAATTTAGTGGCATTGGAGGAGTTTCTGCTGTCTGAGAATCATATATCAGGAAGCATACCACCTTTATTTGGAAACTTTTCCAGTTTAAAGCAACTGGAATTGGACAACAACAGATTTACTGGCAAGATTCCACCTGTCATTGGGAAACTAAAACAACTTACTCTGTTCTTTGCCTGGCAGAATCAGCTGCATGGAAGCATACCAACTGAGCTGGCCAATTGTGAGAAACTTCAAGCTTTGGACCTTTCACACAATCTCCTCAATGGGTCAGTTCCAAGTTCTCTCTTTGACCTCAAGAACTTAACTCAATTGTTGCTGATATCAAATCAACTTTCAGGAGTTCTTCCAACCAATATTGGTAACTGCACCAACTTGATCCGCTTACGGCTGGGATCAAACAACTTCACAGGTCAAATTCCATCTGAACTCAGGCTCCTTCATAGATTGACCTTCCTTGAATTGTCAGAAAATCAATTTAATGGGGAAATTCCTCCTGAAATCGGAAACTGTTCCCAGTTAGAAATGGTTGATTTGCATGGCAACGAGCTCCAAGGCATGATTCCTTCATCTTTCCAATTCCTTACTGGTCTTAATGTTTTAGACCTTTCCATGAACATGATAGATGGCGTGATTCCTGAAAATTTGGGCAATCTGACATCCCTAAACAAACTGGTCATCAGTGGAAACCACATTACAGGTTCCATACCAAAATCATTGGGCTTCTGTAAGGATTTGCAGCTGTTGGATCTGAGCAGCAACAATATCACTGGCTCTATCCCAGATGAGATCGGACGCTTGCAAGGTCTAGATATTCTCTTGAATCTGAGTTGGAATTCTCTGACAAACCCCATTCCAGAAAGCTTCTCAAATCTCTCAAAACTTGCCAATATGGATCTCTCCCACAATATGCTGACAGGAAGCCTGAAAGTACTGGGCAGTCTCGACAATCTTGTGTCCCTGAATGTCTCATACAATGACTTTTCAGGTCCACTTCCCAATACTAATTTCTTCAAAGATATTCCATCAACTGCATATGAGGGCAACCCAAAGCTTTGCATTAACAGAAATGAGTGCCACTTGAACGGTAACCTGCATGACAAGAAATCCATCAGATATCTAATTGTTTGTGTTCTTCTTAGTGTGACTGCAACTATATTGCTTATGCTTGCTGGAATGGTTTTATTCGTTAGAGTTGCTGGAATCACATTTGGGATGGACAGTAAAGAAGAAAGTCATTTGATATGGGATTTCACCCCATTTCAAAAGCTTAATTTTTCTGTTAATGATATTGTGACTAGACTATCAGATTCAAACATCGTGGGGAAGGGTTGCTCAGGAATGGTGTATCGTGTGGAGACTCCGACAAAACAGGTCATTGCAGTGAAGAAGCTATGGCCGGTAAGTAACGGCGAGCATCCACAGATCGACTTGTTTTCTACAGAAGTTCGTACTCTTGGATCAATTAGGCATAAAAACATAGTGAGGCTTCTGGGATGTTGTAACAACGGAAAAACCAGACTGCTTTTGTTTGATTACATTAGCAATGGCAGTTTGGGTGGATTGCTCCATGAGACAAGGCTGTTCTTAGACTGGGATGCAAGGTACAAGATTGTACTGGGAGCAGCTCATGGTTTAGCTTATCTTCATCATGATTGTATACCTCCAATAGTTCATCGGGATATTAAGTCTAACAACATCTTGGTAGGACCACAGTATGAATCTTTTCTAGCAGATTTTGGCATTGCAAAGCTTTTGAGTTCTCCAGAATGCGGCAGAGCCTCCAACACAGTTGCAGGTTCTTATGGCTACATTGCTCCAGGTGAGTCTAAATTCCTCACATTCTTTTGTGGTCTGTTCATTGTGTTATTCGGGTTACTCAATCAAACCAGTCTAATGTCATAGTTGTTGAACTTGTTCACAACCCTTAATCTCTTATTCTTATTGTTGATGAATCCAGTTTCAATGTTATTTTGCTACCTATAAAGATGATGTAGGTCACATGGTTTTGATACCTGACTAACACTGCTTGTAATGTAATAATGTTTTGCAGAATATGGATATAGTTTGAGAATCACAGAAAAGAGCGATGTGTACAGCTATGGAGTGGTGCTCCTGGAGGTCCTAACCGGGAAGGAACCAATGGATAACAAGATTCCGGAGGGTGCCCATATTGTCACTTGGGTCAATAAGGAACTCCGAGAAAGGAAACGGGAATTCACATCAATTCTTGACCAGCAGCTAATATTGAGATCAGGGACACAAACCCAAGAGATGCTTCAAGTGCTTGGGGTGGCTCTGCTCTGTGTTAATCCTTGCCCAGAGGAAAGGCCAACAATGAAAGATGTAACAGCAATGCTCAAGGAGATCAGGCATGAAAATGAGGATTGTGAAAAACCAGATTTTCTTGGAAAAGGAGACGCGAAAGCTACAGTCCACAGTTCCAGTTTTTCCAGGTCATCTGAACCTCTAATTGGATCACCTTCTTGTTTTCCCACAAACCCCTAAAGTCATCATTCCACTTCATTAATTTTTATTTTTTGTTCAGGTAAAAAGATACAATTTGTATAGATTAATGTTGTGTAGTAGCAATAAGACATGTTTATTGTCTTTCACTATGATTCAGGATTGCATTATCAGATTGGGGGTTTTCTCCTCCATCTACCTTAGTGCAGATAGTAAGGCAAAAGTAAAATGTGCCTAGTTCAAAAGTAAGAAGATACAATCAGATGCATGCTCTCCAGATGTGGAGAAACACTTGCATGAAATAGGGATAGCATTGTTTTGCTATCTCCGGCCAAAAGCGCTAGCATACGCGTGATAACTTTTCCACGTGGCATATCGTTATTAACCCGAATAGAAAATAGTGTTGTCCCTGTTTTTCCCAGATCATAGGCTAGGTTTTATAATTCCAAGCAAATATATTAAACGAGAAAAATATCCTCAACAGCATATACAGAATCCCACTCTAAACCTCATTTTGTTTCTACATATAACTAAGATTTCACTGTATCATCTGTCACATTTCGGTGACTAAAATTTAGAAAGAAGAAAGAAAAACTTTGAAACTTCATTATTTAAAGCCAAGATTCCAGCAGATTGTCCCAACAATGCAATAACCTGCTGCCATTGATAATGCAATTTCGTACTGCGTAAAATATCACACAAGGAGTGAGCAACAAAATTGCAATTATCAATTTGGGGACCAACAGCAGTAGTCATAGCTTTCAAGCCCCATTGGGCTTGTCTGTGGGGTCTTGTGCCGACTAAAAAAGCAATGGTCGAGGTGACAATCTTGTTTAGAATAAGCCACAGAAAAAAACATGATATTAGAAACAAATTGGACCACTATCCTTCTCGACCTTTTTCCAACAATTATTTTTCTGAAAAAGAGATATCATGTGCATGTTCTTGAAAGGATACACCGTCCTTGGACATGTGACACTGAACCATCTAAGGCCCACTCTGATTGTGTATTGTAACTCATCAGATTCTAATGGCTAATAATGCAAGCAACTATCCACTAATCGCTCTTCTAAATCTTTCAATAAAAGCAATAACAACTTTTAAGAATCGAAGCACAGTGCTTCAATCGGCATCCACTTTTATCGATTTTTCCATTTTTGATCCCATTCTCGGCATGATTGATAATGTTAGGATAAAGAAGTTTTAAATCCTGCATTCTAATTGGTAGGTGAGATTTTAGAGCATTTACTTACTATAAATGTAAGAAGTTATGAATCGGGGAACTCAATAAACAAGAGAGGAATGAGAATGGGATCAACTCCTCCTACTCACTCAAATTCCTGATTTTTCAGGTATTGGATTACATAATTTTTATTCCATGTTTGTTAGTAAACACGGGAAAAGTCAAGACGTGGAATAATTCCAATACTCATGTATTAGTAAATGCACGAAAAGCATGAGTTGAAATAATTCCAATACAAAAATAAACATGTCATTAGGATTTTTTTAAAAAAATTTAGAGCCATCAAACCACCACCACCACCACCGGCTACAGGTAGTAGTACTAATCAAAAAGGCATCACGTTCATCACATTGGATTTATCAATCACCCTAGAATGTCATACACTCACCATGAATTCCAACATCTAATCTATCATTATTTCATACTTTCACAACCTACCATCCACTTAATATTATCCTAACTCATTCATCCGTTGATGAATTCAAGTTCCAATCTAGTCACAAAAGGAAGGGTGGGATTTGGAAAGGGAAAACCTACCCCTCATTGTATCGACAATAAAATAAATAAATAAATAAATAAAATCATGCATCGACCAAGGAATGTGACAGCAGGAAAATCCAATAAGAAATGGAAAAGATGTTCTTATCAGCTGTTAAAGGTGAAAAGTCTCCAAACGTATCCTGTCAACATCCTACAGCTTATACATCAAAAGACAGCCTTATAGTAGCATAGAGAACATACCATAACATTTTCTGCTTTAGGGCATGTCCATGATTTTGCATGTGTTGGTGCAATTAGTTGCATGGTTTTTACGATGAGTTCATGGGGTATTTTTATTTCTCCTGTATAAATTAATAGACTGAAATTAAAACAGCACAAGAATCATTGAATAAATCAGCACAAGAATCATCGAAGATCAAGTGTGCAAAAATCATCAGACATCCCATATCTTGAGGGGGATGACTTTAGTGATCATTACAATAAATAAAAAGTTTCTAATTACAAATTAAGAAAATAATAATTATATTACATTAGTTCCTAGCTTTATAAGGTTTCAGAAATACCAAGCAATGAAAAAGGAAGATTTGAGGATTGGAGAGAAACAAGAAGAAGAAGAAATTATAAGTTACATTCTGATATCAAAATGGCTGTCGGCCTTTACAAAGAAATTCCTGAAAGAAAATTTTTACTCACAGCTTATAATCTCAAGAAAATTGAAACCAAGATTTGCATATCACAGTTTTCTCTCTGGGTGCCACTTTATGCTGCATCCAACACTACAAAAAAAAAAAAAAAAAAGTGGGGGGGGTGGGGGAAGCAATTACTTTTAGAATGTAACCATGGCTGAACATAATCCTAAAGACCTGACAAACGTCGCATAAGAAAGAAGTACCTTGGTTTCTGAATCGATGGTACCGGTTGGCCACTAAGAACACAATCTATTGCCAGGCTCAAGTCCCTACATGGAGTTTTCTAAATCAGTTTCCACGCCTTACAATAGAAGTCATAATGCTAATATGAAAACGAATTTCCTACCTTCCACTTACAGACACATTATTACTAGGTCTTGAATCATCAAACTGTCCATGGTACACCAGTTCAAATGGCCTCCGTCCATCCTATTACACGGTAATAAATTTAGTTGCATGCTAGAAAGGGTAAAACAAATAGAAGTTGGATTAACTCAAATTGAGATACAGTGATAAGTTTACAATGAGTCCCCTAAAGGAAAGCTAAAATGAGGTAGTGTTCTTGAGTAATTTCAGCAAATCGATTGGTGCAGGTTGTGGTCACCTTTTTAAATAGAAAAAACTCGGGTGTACAAATTGCTCCAAAATCCCGGGCGACATCCTGTGACTGTATTAAATATATTTAACAAAGATAATGAATTAGAGAGTTACCAAGCATAACTGTGTTTCAATCAAATTGATATGTATTACACTTAACAGAACGTGCAACCTGAAGTTCTACTGCCCTCAAAATCTCAATTTTAGGAATGCTAACAGCTAACAAAAAAACCATGAAAACCAGTAAAATAGGAAAAGGGAAAGAAGAGACTCAAGTTGCTCAGGTTAAGGAATAACCAAGACCATCATTTCTTTTTCTTTTTTTCTTTCTAAAAGCCTCACTCTAAGGGCAACTTCGTATATTCTTCAATACATCTAATTTTACACTTGGAAGGAAATTCTGTTTTTCAGGGATCAATGTTTTAAAATGAACCATGAAGAGTCCCAGCCTGTCATGCATGCATGCCAAATATCAAGCTAGCCCCGCCCTTGGAGCCATTAGTACCTCCTATTCTCCAATGTTTAAAGATTAGCTAAAGTTGGAAATTGTGCAAAAAACTATCCCTTTGCAAACTTACTAGCCAAATACTACCCACCCTATAATCATTTATCAAATACTATCTATAAATACTCTCTTATTGCCTACTTAACACTTTTCTCACTTTTTCTTTTCTCTCTCAGCGCCCTCTTCGCTCTCTCTCCCTATATCTGGTTTTGGGTCTTTTGATTTCCACCTAAAATCTCATTTCAATCCCTTCCTTTCTTTTTTAATTTGGGCCTTTCTTTTGTGATTTTGTTCTTCAGCTGGGAATATAGGAAGCGGAAGAGGAAGAGCTCTTCTTGGTTCTTTTCAGCAGAACCTGGTGGCTTGGCTGTTGAGGTCGCAGATGGAGGTGAGTTGAGCTTTGAGGTTGAAACAGCTGCAACCTTAGGCACTTCAGAAGAGAGAGCTAAAAGATGGGGTCAATGGTGGGTTTCGCGATACAACATCAATATAACACCAATAACCAGCAATGTAACACCAATAACACAGCAATATACAACAATACCATAGCAATATAACATCAATATAACACCAATAACACAGAAATACACAACAATACAAAGACAAGCCCTACAGCCAATGACAGCTGAAAACAAAAAGTCACAATGACTGCTCTCTTGTTCTTTTGTCTCATTAGCTTCTTCTCTTAATCTCTCTAGATTTCTAAGTTCTCTGTACTCGTGCTACATCAATTA